>NW_025728204.1:66339-138036 GCF_021461385.2 Schistocerca piceifrons | reverse complement strand
TTGCGACGTACGCAACCGTCCTAAACACGCGTTTTTAAGACATATGCCACTGTAAATGATACTTCCTAACACATTATTCGCAGTTGTTCCTTGTGGGTTCTAAATTTTCCTTTCAGTTCCAAGGATCTTGATGATTCCAAAAGCTGTCGCAATGTGTGACTGATACATGGAGGTTGTCGTAGCACTATTTATGTTTCAGAAATATTTAACAAGTGGTATATGCAACGCAGAGGCATTGTGAGTCACAAAATGTCTCGTCACTGTGGCATTAGAATGTAATAAGTCCCTTTAGCTTTGTAAATATAGTACCTATCTTAACATTTCTATACTCGTTGCAGAAATGTGGGCCTCCTCCTCCCCTTACAGCCCTCCTTCCCTCTCCGACTGAGCCCTCTGCGGCAATTGCGACTTACGCAACCGTCCTAAACACGCGTTTTTAAGACATATGCCACTGCAAATGATACTTCCTAACATATTATTCGCAGTTGTTCCTTGTGGGTTCTAAATTTTCCTTTCAGTTCCAAGGATCCTGATGATTCCATTAGTTGTCGCAATTTGTGACTGATACATGGAGGTTGTCGTAGCACTATTTATGTTTCAGAAACGTTTAACAAGTGGTATATGCAACGCAGAGGCATTGTGAGCCACAAAATTTTTCGTCACTGTGGCATTAGAATGTAATAAGTCCCTTTAGCATTGTAAATATAGTAACTATTTTAACATTTCTATACTCGTTGGAGAAATGTGATCCTCGTCCTCCCCTTACAGCCCTCCTTCCCTCTCCGAATGAGCTCTCTGCGGCAATTGCGACCTACCCAACCGTCCTAAACACGCGTTTTTAAGACATATGCCACTGCAAATGATACTTCCTAACACATTATTCGCAGTTGTTCCTTGTGGGTTCTAAATTTTCCTTTCAGTTCCAAGGATCTTGATAATTCCAACAGTTGTCGCAATGTGTGACTGATACATGGAGGTTGTCGTAGCACTATTTATGTTTCAGAAATATTTAACAAGTGGTATATGCAACGCAGAGGCATTGTGAGCCACAAAATGTTTCGTCTCTGTGGCATTAGAATGTAATAAGTCCCTTTAGCTTTGTAAATATAGTACCTATCTTAACATTTCTATACTCGTTGGAGAAATGTGGGCCTCCTCCTCCCCTTACAGCCCTCCTTCCCTCTCCGAATGAGCTCTCTGCGGCAATTGCGACCTACCCAACCGTCCTCAACACGCGTTTTTAAGACATATACCACTGCAAATGATACTTCCTAACACATTATTCGCAGTTGTTCCTTGTGGGTTCTAAATTTTCCTTTCAGTTCCAAGGATCTTGATGATTCCAAAAGTTGTTGCAGTGTGAGACTGATACATGGAGGTTGTCGTAGCACTATTTATGTTTCAGAAATATTTAACAAGTGGTATATGCAACGCAGAGGCATTGTGAGCCACAAAATTTTTCGTCACTGTGGTATTAGAATGTAATTAGTCCCTTTAGCTTTGTAAATATAGTACCTATCTGAACATTTCTATACTCGTTGGAGAATTGTGGGCCTCCTCCTCCCCTTACAGCCCTCCTTCCCTCTCCGAATGAGCTCTCTGTGGCAATTGCGGCTTACGCAACCGTCCTAAACACGCGTTTTTAAGACATATGCCACTGCAAATGATACTTCCTAACACATTATTCGCAATTGTTCCATGTGGGTTCTAAATTTTCCTTTCAGTTCCAAGGATCTTGATGATTCCAACAGTTGTCGCAATGTGTGACTGATACATGGAGGTTGTCGTAGCACTATTTATGTTTCAGAAATATTTAACAAGTGGTATATGCAACGCAGAGGCATTGTGAGCCACAAAATTTTTCGTCACTGTGGCATTAGAATGTAATAAGTCCCTTTAGCTTTGTAAATATAGTACCTATCTTAACATTTCTATACTCGTTGGAGAAATGTGGGCCTCCTCCTCCATTTAAAGCCCTCCATCCCTCTCCGAATGAGCTCTCTGCGGCAATTTCGACGTACGCAACCGTCCTAAACACGCGTTTTTAAGACATATGCCACTGCAAATGATACTTCCTAACACATTATTCGCAATTGTTCCTTGTGGGTTCTAAATTTTCCTTTCAGTTCCAAGGATCTTGATGATTCCAAAAGTTGTCGCAATTTGTGACTGATACATGGAGGTTGTCGTAGCACTATTTATGTTTCAGAAATATTTAACAAGTGGTATATGCAACGCAGAGGCATTGTGAGCCACAAAATGTTTCGTCTCTGTGGCAATAGAATGTAATAAGTCCCTTTAGCTTTGTAAATATAGTACCTATCTTAACATTTCTATACTCGTTGGAGAAATGTGGGCCTCCTCCTCCCCTTACAGCCCTCCTTCCCTCTCCGAATGAGCTCTCTGCGGCAATTGCGACCTACCCAACCGTCCTCAACACGCGTTTTTAAGACATATACCACTGCAAATGATACTTCCTAACACATTATTCGCAGTTGTTCCTTGTGGGTTCTAAATTTTCCTTTCAGTTCCAAGGATCTTGATGATTCCAACAGTTGTTGCAGTGTGAGACTGATACATGGAGGTTGTCGTAGCACTATTTATGTTTCAGAAATATTTAACAAGTGGTATATGCAACGCAGAGGCATTGTGAGCCACAAAATTTTTCGTCACTGTGGTATTAGAATGTAATTAGTCCCTTTAGCTTTGTAAATATAGTACCTATCTGAACATTTCTATACTCGTTGGAGAATTGTGGGCCTCCTCCTCCCCTTACAGCCCTCCTTCCCTCTGCGAATGAGCTCTCTGTGGCAATTGCGGCTTACGCAACCGTCCTAAACACGCGTTTTTAAGACATATGCCACTGCAAATGATACTTCCTAACACATTATTCGCAATTGTTCCATGTGGGTTCTAAATTTTCCTTTCAGTTCCAAGGATCTTGATGATTCCAACAGTTGTCGCAATGTGTGACTGATACATGGAGGTTGTCGTAGCACTATTTATGTTTCAGAAATATTTAACAAGTGGTATATGCAACGCAGAGGCATTGTGAGCCACAAAATTTTTCGGCACTGTGGCATTAGAATGTAATAAGTCCCTTTAGCTTTGTAAATATAGTACCTATCTTAACATTTCTATACTCGTTGGAGAAATGTGGGCCTCCTCCTCCCCTTACAGCCCTCCTTCCCTCTCCGAATGAGCTCTCTGCGGCAATTTCGACGTACGCAACCGTCCTAAACACGCGTTTTTAAGACATATGCCACTGCAAATGATACTTCCTAACACATTATTCGCAATTGTTCCTTGTGGGTTCTAAATTTTCCTTTCAGTTCCAAGGATCTTGATGATTCCAAAAGTTGTCGCAATTTGTGACTGATACATGGACGTTGTCGTAGCACTATTTATGTTTCAGAAATGTTTAACAAGTGGTATATGCAACGAAGAGGCATTGTCAGCCACAAAATTTTTCGTCACTGTGGCATTAGAATGTAATAAGTCCCTTTAGCTTTGTAAATATAGTACCTATCTTAACATTTCTATACTCCTTGGAGAAATGTGGGCCTCCTCCTCCCCTTACAGCCCTCCTTCCCTCTCCGAATGAGCTCTCTGCGGCAATTGCGACTTACGCAACCGTCCTAAACACGCGTTTTTAAGACATATGCCACTGCAAATGATGCTTCCTAACACATTAATCGCAGTTGTTCCTTGTGGGTTCTAAATTTTCCTTTCAGTTCCAAGGATCTTGATGATTCCAACAGTTGTCGCAATTTGTGACTGATACATGGAGGTTGTCGTAGCACTATTTATGTTTCAGAAATATTTAACAAGTGGTATATGCAACGCAGAGGCATTGTGAGCCACAAAATTTTTCGTCACTGTGGCATTAGAATGTAATAAGTCACTTTAGCTTTGTAAATATTGTACTTATCTTAACATTTCTATACTCGTTGGAGAAATGTGGGCCTCCTCCTCCCCTTACAGCCCTCCTTCCCTCTCCGAATGAGCTCTCTGCGGCAATTGCGACTTACGCAACCGTCCTAAACACGCGTTTTTAAGACATATGCCACTGCAAATGATGCTTCCTAACACATTATTCGCAGTTGTTCCTTGTGGGTTCTAAATTTTCCTTTCAGTTCCAAGGATCTTGATGATTCCAACAGTTGTCGCAATTTGTGACTGATACATGGAGGTTGTCGTAGCACTATTTATGTTTCAGAAATATTTAGCAAGTGGTATATGCAACGCAGAGGCATTGTCAGCCACAAAATTTTTCGTCACTGTGGCATTAGAATGTAATAAGTCACTTTAGCTTTGTAAATATTGTACTTATCTTAACATTTCTATACTCGTTGGAGAAATGTGGGCCTCCTCCTCCCCTTACAGCCCTCCTTCCCTCTCCGAATGAGCTCTCTGCGGCAATTGCGACTTACGCAACCGTCCTAAACACGCGTTTTTAAGACATATGCCACTGCAAATGATACTTCCTAACACATTATTCGCAGTTGTTCCTTGTGGGTTCTAAATTTTCCTTTCAGTTCGAAGAAACTTGATGATTCCAAAAGTTGTCGCAATGTGTGACTGATACATGGAGGTTGTCGTAGCACTATTTATGTTTCAGAAATATTTAACAAGTGGTATATGCAACGCAGAGGCATTGTGAGCCACAAAATTTTTCGTCACTGTGGCATTAGAATGTAATAAGTCCCTTTAGCTTTGTAAATATGGTACCTATCTTAACATTTCTATACTCGTTGGAGAAATGTGTTCCTCCTCCTCCCCTTACAGCCCTCCTTCCCTCTCCGAATGAGCCCTCTGCGTCAATTGCGACGTACGCAACAGTCCTAAACACGCGTTTTTAAGACATATGCCACTGCAAATGATACTTCCTAACACATTATTCGCAGTTGTTCCTTGTGGGTTCTAAATTTTCCTTTCAGTTCCAAGGATGTTGATGATTCCAACAGTTGTCGCAATGTGTGACTGATACATGGAGGTTGTCGTAGCACTATTTGTGTTAGAGAAATATTTAACAAGTGGTATATGCAACGCAGAGGCATTGTGAGCCACAAAATTTTTCGTCACTGTGGCATTAGAATGTAATAAGTCCCTTTCGCTTTGTAAATATACTACCTATCTTAACATTTCTATACTCGTTGGAGAAATGTGGGCCTCCTCCTCCCCTTACAGCCTTCTTTCCCTCCCAGAATGAGCTCCCTGCGGCAATTGCGACTTACCCAACCGTCCTAAACACGCGTTTTTAAGACATATGCCACTGCAAATGATACTTCCTACCACATTATTAGCAGTTGTTCCTTGTGGGTTCCAAATTTTCCTTTCAGTTCCACGGATCTTGATGATTCCAACAGTTGTCGCAATGTGTGACTGATACATGGAGGTTGTCGTAGCACTATTTATGTTTCAGAAATATTTAACAAGTGGTATATGCAACGCAGAGGCATTGTGAGCCACAAAATTTTCGTCACTGTGGCATTAGAATGTTATAAGTCCCTTTAGCTTTGTAAATATTGTACTTATCTTAAAATTTCTATACTCGTTGGAGAAATGTGGGCCTCCTCCTCCCCTTACAGCCCTCCTTCCCTCTCCGAATGAGCTCTCTGCGGCAATTGCGACGTACGCAACCGTCCTAAACACGCGTTTTTAAGACATATGCCACTGCAAATGATACTTCCTAACACATTATTCGCAGTTGTTCCTTGTGGGTTCTAAATTTTCCTTTCAGTTCCAAGGATCTTGATGATTCCAAAAGCTGTCGCAATGTGTGACTGATACATGGAGGTTGTCGTAGCACTATTTATGTTTCAGAAATATTTAACAAGTGGTATATGCAACGCAGAGGCATTGTGAGCCACAAAATGTCTCGTCACTGTGGCATTAGAATGTAATAAGTCCCTTTAGCTTTGTAAATATAGTACCTATCTTAACATTTCTATACTCGTTGCAGAAATGTGGGCCTCCTCCTCCCCTTACAGCCCTCCTTCCCTCTCCGAATGAGCTCTCTGCGGCAATTGCGACTTACGCAACCGTCCTAAACACGCGTTTTTAAGACATATGCCACTGCAAATGATACTTCCTAACACATTATTCGCAGTTGTTCCTTGTGGGTTCTAAATTTTCCTTTCAGTTCCAAGGATCCTGATGATTCCATTAGTTGTCGCAATTTGTGACTGATACATGGAGGTTGTCGTAGCACTATTTATGTTTCAGAAATATTTAACAAGTGGTATATGCAACGCAGAGGCATTGTGAGCCACAAAATTTTTCGTCACTGTGGCATTAGAATGTAATAAGTCCCTTTAGCATTGTAAATATAGTAACTATTTTAACATTTCTATACTCGTTGGAGAAATGTGATCCTCGTCCTCCCCTTACAGCCCTCCTTCCCTCTCCGAATGAGCTCTCTGCGGCAATTGCGACCTACCCAACCGTCCTAAACACGCGTTTTTAAGACATATGCCACTGCAAATGATACTTCCTAACACATTATTCGCAGTTGTTCCTTGTGGGTTCTAAATTTTCCTTTCAGTTCCAAGGATCTTGATAATTCCAACAGTTGTCGCAATGTGTGACTGATACATGGAGGTTGTCGTAGCACTATTTATGTTTCAGAAATATTTAACAAGTGGTATATGCAACGCAGAGGCATTGTGAGCCACAAAATGTTTCGTCTCTGTGGCATTAGAATGTAATAAGTCCCTTTAGCTTTGTAAATATAGTACCTATCTTAACATTTCTATACTCGTTGGAGAAATGTGGGCCTCCTCCTCCCCTTACAGCCCTCCTTCCCTCTGCGAATGAGCTCTCTGTGGCAATTGCGCCTTACGCAACCGTTTTTAAAACACGCGTTTTAAGACATATGCCACTGCAAATGATACTTCCTAACACATTATTCGCAATTTTTCCTTGTGGGTTCTAAATTTTCCTTTCAGTTCCAAGGATCTTGATGATTCCAAAAGTTGTCGCAATTTGTGACTGATACATGGACGTTGTCGTAGCACTATTTATGTTTCAGAAATGTTTAACAAGTGGTATATGCAACGAAGAGGCATTGTCAGCCACAAAATTTTTCGTCACTGTGGCATTAGAATGTAATAAGTCCCTTTAGCTTTGTAAATATAGTACCTATCTTAACATTTCTATACTCGTTGGAGAAATGTGGGCCTCCTCCTCCCCTTACAGCCCTCCTTCCCTCTCCGAATGAGCTCTCTGCGGCAATTGCGACTTACGCAACCGTCCTAAACACGCGTTTTTAAGACATATGCCACTGCAAATGATGCTTCCTAACACATTATTCGCAGTTGTTCCTTGTGGGTTCTAAATTTTCCTTTCAGTTCCAAGGATCTTGATGATTCCAACAGTTGTCGCAATTTGTGACTGATACATGGAGGTTGTCGTAGCACTATTTATGTTTCAGAAATATTTAACAAGTGGTATATGCAACGCAGAGGCATTGTGAGCCACAAAATTTTTCGTCACTGTGGCATTAGAATGTAATAAGTCACTTTAGCTTTGTAAATATTGTACTTATCTTAACATTTCTATACTCGTTGGAGAAATGTGGGCCTCCTCCTCCCCTTACAGCCCTCCTTCCCTCTCCGAATGAGCTCTCTGCGGCAATTGCGACGTACGCAACCGTCCTAAACACGCGTTTTTAAGACATATGCCACTGCAAATGATACTTCCTAACACATTATTCGCAGTTGTTCCTTGTGGGTTCTAAATTTTCCTTTCAGTTCGAAGAAACTTGATGATTCCAAAAGTTGTCGCAATGTGTGACTGATACATGAAGGTTGTCGTAGCACTATTTATGTTTCAGAAATATTTAACAAGTGGTATATGCAACGCAGAGGCATTGTGAGCCACAAAATTTTTCGTCACTGTGGCATTAGAATGTAATAAGTCCCTTTAGCTTTGTAAATATAGTACCTATCTTAACATTTCTATACTCGTTGGAGAAATGTGTTCCTCCTCCTCCCCTTACAGCCCTCCTTCCCTCTCCGAATGAGCCCTCTGCGTCAATTGCGACGTACGCAACAGTCCTAAACACGCGTTTTTAAGACATATGCCACTGCAAATGATACTTCCTAACACATTATTCGCTATTGTTCCTTGTGGGTTCTAAATTTTCCTTTGAGTTCAAAGGATCTTGATGATTCCAAAAGTTGTCGCAATGTGTGACTGATACATGGAGGTTGTCGTAGCACTATTTATGTTTCAGAAATATTTAACAAGTGGTATATGCAACGCAGAGGCATTGTGAGCCACAAAATGTTTCGTCTCTGTGGCATTAGAATGTAATAAGTCCCTTTAGCTTTGTAAATATAGTACCTATCTTAACATTTCTATACTCGTTGGAGAAATGTGGGCCTCCTCCTCCCCTTACAGCCCTCCTTCCCTCTGCGAATGAGCTCTCTGTGGCAATTGCGGCTTACGCAACCGTTTAAACACGCGTTTTAAGACATATGCCACTGCAAATGATACTTCCTAACACATTATTCGCAATTGTTCCTTGTGGGTTCTAAATTTTCCTTTCAGTTCCAAGGATCTTGATGATTCCAAAAGTTGTCGCAATTTGTGACTGATACATGGACGTTGTCGTAGCACTATTTATGTTTCAGAAATGTTTAACAAGTGGTATATGCAACGAAGAGGCATTGTCAGCCACAAAATTTTCGTCACTGTGGCATTAGAATGTAATAAGTCCCTTTAGCTTTGTAAATATTGTACTTATCTTAACATTTCTATACTCGTTGGAGAAATGTGGGCCTCCTCCTCCCCTTACAGCCCTCCTTCCCTCTCCGAATGAGCTCTCTGCGGCAATTGCGACTTACGCAACCGTCCTAAACACGCGTTTTTAAGACATATGCCACTGCAAATGATGCTTCCTAACACATTATTCGCAGTTGTTCCTTGTGGGTTCTAAATTTCCTTTCAGTTCCAAGGATCTTGATGATTCCAACAGTTGTCGCAATTTGTGACTGATACATGGAGGTTGTCGTAGCACTATTTATGTTTCAGAAATATTTAACAAGTGGTATATGCAACGCAGAGGCATTGTGAGCCACAAAATTTTTCGTCACTGTGGCATTAGAATGTAATAAGTCCCTTTAGCTTTGTAAATATAGTACCTATCTTAACATTTCTATACTCGTTGGAGAAATGTGGGCCTCCTCCTCCCCTTACAGCCCTCCTTCCCTCTGCGAATGAGCTCTCTGTGGCAATTGCGGCTTACGCAACCGTTTTAAACACGCGTTTTTAAGACATATGCCACTGCAAATGATACTTCCTAACACATTATTCGCAATTGTTCCTTGTGGGTTCTAAATTTCCTTTCAGTTCCAAGGATCTTGATGATTCCAAAAGTTGTCGCAATTTGTGACTGATACATGGACGTTGTCGTAGCACTATTTATGTTTCAGAAATGTTTAACAATTGGTATATGCAACGAAGAGGCATTGTCAGCCACAAAATTTTTCGTCACTGTGGCATTAGAATGTAATAAGTCCCTTTAGCTTTGTAAATATAGTACCTATCTTAACATTTCTATACTCGTTGGAGAAATGTGGGCCTCCTCCTCCCCTTACAGCCCTCCTTCCCTCTCCGAATGAGCTCTCTGCGGCAATTGCGACCTACCCAACCGTCCTCAACACGAGTTTTTAAGACATATACCACTGCAAATGATACTTCCTAACACATTATTCGCAGTTGTTCCTTGTGGGTTCTAAATTTTCCTGTCAGTTCCAAGGATCTTGATGATTCCAAAAGTTGTCGCAATGTGTGACTGATACATGGAGGTTGTCGTAGCACTATTTATGTTTCAGAAATATTTAACAAGTGGTATATGCAACGCAGAGGCATTGTGAGCCACAAAATTTTTCGTCACTGTGGCATTAGAATGTAATAAGTCCCTTTAGCTTTGTAAATATGGTACCTATCTTAACATTTCTATACTCGTTGGAGAAATGTGTTCCTCCTCCTCCCCTTACAGCCCTCCTTCCCTCTCCGAATGAGCCCTCTGCGTCAATTGCGACGTACGCAACAGTCCTAAACACGCGTTTTTAAGACATATGCCACTGCAAATGATACTTCCTAACACACCATTCGTAGTTGTTCCTTGTGGGTTTTAAATTATCCTTTCAGTTCCAAGGATCTTGATGATTCCAGAAGTTGTCGCAATGTGTGACTGATAAATGGAGGTTGTTGTAGAAGTATTTATGTTTCAGAAATATTTAACAAGTCGTATATGCAACGCAGGGGCATTGTGAGCCACAAAATTTTTCGTCACTGTGGCATTAGAATGTAATAAGTCCCCTTAGCCTTGTAAATATAGTACCTATCTTAACATTTCTATACTCGTTGGAGAAATGTGGGCCTCCTCCTCCCCTTACAGCCCTCCTTCCGTCTCCGAATGAGCTCTCTGCGGCAATTGCGACTTACGCAACCGTCCTAAACACGCGTTTTCAAGACATATGCCACTGCAAATGATACTTCCTAACACATTATTCGCAGTTGTTCCTTGTGGGTTCTAAATTTTCCTTTCAGTTCCAATGATCTTGATGATTCCAAAAGTTGTCGCAATGTGTGACTCATACATGGAGGTTGTCGTAGCACTATTTATGTTTCAGAAATATTTAACAAGTGGTATATGCAACGCAGAGGCATTGTGAGCCACAAAATTTTTCGTCACTGTGGCATTAGAATGTAATAAGTCCCTTTAGCTTTGTAAATATAGTACCTATCTTAACTTTTCTATTCTCGTTGCAGAAATGTGGGCCTCCTCCTCCCCTTACAGCCCTCCTTCCCTCTCCGAATGAGCTCTCTGCGGCAATTGCGACGTACGCAACCGTCCTAAACACGCGTTTTTAAGACATTTGCCACTGCAAATGATACTTCCTAACACATTATTCGCAGTTGTTCCTTGTGGGTTCTAAATTTTCCTATCAGTTTCAAGGATCTTGATGATTCCAACAGTTGTCGCAATGTGTGACTGATACATGGAGGTTGTCCTAGCACTATTTATGTTTCAGAAATATTTAACAAGTGGTACATGCAACGCAGAGGAATTGTGAGCCACAAAAGGTTTCGTCACTGTGGCATTAGAATGTAATAAGTCCCTTTAGCTTTGTAAATATGGTACCTATCTTAACATTTCTATACTCGTTGGAGAAATGTGTTCCTCCTCCTCCCCTTACAGCCCTCCTTCCCTCTCCGAATGAGCCCTCTGCGTCAATTGCGACGTACGCAACAGTCCTAAACACGCGTTTTTAAGACATATGCCACTGCAAATCATACTTCCTAACACATTATTCGCTATTGTTCCTTGTGGGTTCTAAATTTTCCTTTGAGTTCAAAGGATCTTGATGATTCCAAAAGTTGTCGCAATGTGTGACTGATACATGGAGGTTGTCGCAGCACTATTTATGTTTCAGAAATATTTAACAAGTGGTATATGCAACGCAGAGGCATTGTGAGCCACAAAATTTTTCGTCACTGTGGCATTAGAATGTAATAAGTCCCTTTAGCTTTGTAAATATAGTACGTATCTTAACATTTCTATACTCGTTGGAGAAATGTGGGCCTCCTCCTCCCCTTACAGCCCTGCTTCCCTCTCCGAATGAGCTCTCTGCGGCAATTGCGACCTACCCAACCGTCCTCAACACGAGTTTTTAAGACATATACCACTGCAAATGATACTTCCTAACACATTATTCGCAGTTGTTCCTTGTGGGTTCTAAATTTTCCTTTCAGTTCCAAGGATCTTGATGATTCCAAAAGTTGTCGCAATGTGTGACTGATACATGGAGGTTGTCGTACACTATTTATGTTTCAGAAATATTTAACAAGTGGTATATGCAACGCAGAGGCATTGTGAGCCACAAAATTTTTCGTCACTGTGGCATTAGAATGTAATAAGTCCCTTTAGCTTTGTAAATATGGTACCTATCTTAACATTTCTATACTCGTTGGAGAAATGTGTTCCTCCTCCTCCCCTTACAGCCCTCCTTCCCTCCCCGAATGAGCCCTCTGCGTCAATTGCGACGTAGGCAACAGTCCTAAACACGCATTTTTAAGACATATGCCACTGCAAATGATAATTCCTAACACATTATTCGCAGTTGTTCCTTGTGGGTTCTAAATTTTCCTTTCGGTTGAAAGGATCTTGATGATTCCGAAAGTTGTCGCAATGTGCGACTGATACATGGAGGTTGTCGTAGCACTATTTATGTTTCTGAAATATATAGCAAGTGGTAAATGCAACGCAGAGGCATTGTGAGCCACAAAATGTTTCGTCACTGTGGCATTAGAATGTAATAAGTCCCTTTAGCTTTTTTAAATGTAGTACCTATCTTATTATTTCTATACTCGTTGGAGAAATGTGGGCCTAATCCTCCCCTTACAGCCCTCCTTCCCTCTCCGAATGAGCTCTCTGCGGCAATTGCGACCTACACAACCGTCCTAAACACGCGTTTTTAAGACATACGCCACTGCAAATGATACTTCCTAACACACTATTCGTAGTCGTTCCTTGTGGGTTTTAAATTATCCTTTCAGTTCCAAGGATCTTGATGATTCCAGAAGTTGTCGCAATGTGTGACTGATAAATGGAGGTTGTTGTAGAAGTATTTATGTTTCAGAAATATTTAACAAGTCGTATATGCAACGCAGAGGCATTGTGAGCCACAAAATTTTTCGTCACTGTGGCATTAGAATGTAATAAGTCCCCTTAGCCTTGTAAATATAGTACCTATCTTAACATTTCTATACTCGTTGGAGAAATGTGGGCCTCCTCCTCCCCTTACAGCCCTCCTTCCGTCTCCGAATGAGCTCTCTGCGGCAATTGCGACTTACGCAACCCGTCCTAAACACGCGTTTTCAAGACATATGCCACTGCAAATGATACTTCCTAACACATTATTCGCAGTTGTTCCTTGTGGGTTCTAAATTTTCCTTTCAGTTCCAATGATCTTGATGATTCCAAAAGTTGTCGCAATGTGTGACTCATACATGGAGGTTGTCGTAGCACTATTTATGTTTCAGAAATATTTAACAAGTGGTATATGCAACGCAGAGGCATTGTGAGCCACAAAATTTTTCGTCACTGTGGCATTAGAATGTAATAAGTCCCTTTAGCTTTGTAAATATAGTACCTATCTTAACATTTCTATACTCGTTGCAGAAATGTGGGCCTCCTCCTCCCCTTACAGCCCTCCTTCCCTCTCCGAATGAGCTCTCTGCGGCAATTGCGACGTACGCAACCGTCCTAAACACGCGTTTTTAAGACATTTGCCACTGCAAATGATACTTCCTAACACATTATTCGCAGTTGTTCCTTGTGGGTTCTAAATTTTCCTATCAGTTTCAAGGATCTTGATGATTCCAACAGTTGTCGCAATGTGTGACTGATACATGGAGGTTGTCCTAGCACTATTTATGTTTCAGAAATATTTAACAAGTGGTACATGCAACGCAGAGGAATTGTGAGCCACAAAAGGTTTCGTCACTGTGGCATTAGAATGTAATAAGTCCCTTTAGCTTTGTAAATATGGTACCTATCTTAACATTTCTATACTCGTTGGAGAAATGTTTGCCTCCTCCTCCCCTTACAGCCCTCCTTCCCTCTCCGAATGAGCCCTCTGCGTCAATTGCGACGTACGCAACAGTCCTAAACACGCGTTTTTAAGACATATGCCACTGCAAATGATACTTCCTAACACATGATTCGCAGTTGTTCCTTGTGGGTTCTAAATTTTCCTTTTAGTTCCAAGGATCTTGATGATTCCAACAGTTGTCGCAATGTGTGACTGATACATGGAGGTTGTCGTAGCACTATTTATGTTTCAGAAATATTTAACAAATGGTATATGCAACGCAGAGGCATTGTGAGCCACAAAATTTTTCGGCACTGTGGCATTAGAATGTAATAAGTCCCTTTAGCTTTGAAAAAAATAGTACCTAACTTAACATTTCTATACTCGTTGGAGAAATGTGGGCCTCCTCCTCCCCTTACAGCCCTCCTTCCCTCACCGAATGAGCTCTCGGCGGCAATTGCGACCTACCCAACCGTCCTAAACACGCGTTTTTAAGACGTATGCCAGTACAAATGATACTTCCTAACACATTATTTGCAGTTGTTCCTTGTGGGTTCTAAATTTTCCTTTCAGTTCAAAGGATCTTGATGATTCCAACAGTTGTCGCAATGTGTGACTGATACATGGAGGTTGTCGTAGCACTATTTGTGTTTCAGAAATGTTTAACAAGTGGTATATGCAACGCAGAGGCATTGTGAGCCACAAAATTGTTCGTCACTGTGGCATTAGAATATAATTAGTCCCTTTAGCTTTGTAAATACGGTACCTATCTTAACATTTCTATACTCGTTGGAGAAATGTGGGCCTCCTCCTCCCCTTACAGCCCTCCTTCCCTCTCCGAATGAGCCCTCTGCGTCAATTGCGACGTACGCAACAGTCCTAAACACGCGTTGTTAAGACATATGCCACTGCAAATGATACTTCTTAACACATTATTCGCAGTTGTTCCTTGTGGGTTCTAAATTTTCCTTTCAGTTCCAAGAATCTTGATGATTCCGATGGTTGTCGCAATGGGTGACTGATACATGGAGGTTGTCGTAGCACTATTTATGTTTCAGAAATATTTAGCAAGTGGTATATGCAACGCAGAGGCATTGTGAGCCACAAAAGTTTTCGTCACTGTCGCATTAGAATGTAATAAGGCCCTTTAGCTTTGTAAATATAGTACCTATCTGAACATTTCTATACTCGTTGGAGAAATGTGGGCCTCCTCCCCCCCTTACAGCCCTCCTTCCCTCTCCGAATGAGCTCTCTGCGGCAATTGCGACCTACCCAACCGTCCTCAACACGCGTTTTTAAGACATATACCACTGCAAATGATAGTTCCTAACACATTATTCGCAGTTGTTCCTTGTGGGTTCTAAATTTTCCTTTCAGTTCAAAGGATCTTGATGATTCCAAAAGTTGTCGCAATGTGTGAATGATATATGGAGGTTGTCGTAGCACTATTTATGTTTCTGAAATAATTAACAAGTGGTATATGCAACGCAGAGGCATTGTGAGCCACAAGATGTTTCGTCACTGTGGCATTAAAATGTAATAAGTCCCTTTAGCTTTGTAAATATAGTACCTATCTCAACATTTATATACTCGTTGGAGAAATGTGGGCCTCTTCCTCCCCTTACAGCCCTCCTTCCCTCTCCGAATGAGCTCTCTGCGGCAATTGCGACATACGCAACCGTCCTAAACACGCGTTTTTAAGACATATGCCACTGCAAATGATACTTCCTAACACATTATTCGCAGTTGTTCCTTGTGGGATCTAAATTTTCCTTTCAGTTCCAAGGATCTTGATGATTCCAAAAGTTGTCGCAATGTGTGATTGATACATGGAGTTTGTCGTAGCACTATTTATGTTTCAGAAATATTTAACAAGTGGTATATGCAACGCAGTGGCATTGTGAGCCACAAAATGTTTCGTCACTGTGGCATTAGAATGTAATAAGTCCCTTTAGCTTTGTAAATATGGTACCTATCTTAACATTTCTCTACTCGTTGGAGAAATGTGGGCCTCCTCCTCCCCTTACAGCCCTCCTTCCCTCTCCGAATGAGCCCTCTGCGTCAATTGCGACGTACGCAACAGTCCTAAACACGCGTTTTTAAGACATATGCCACTGCAAATGATACTTCCTAACACATTATTAGCAGTTGTTCCTTGTGGGTTCTAAATTTACCTTTCAGTTCCAAGGATCTTGATGATTCCAAAAGTTGTCGCAATGTGTGACTGATACATGGAGGTTGTCGTAGAACTATTTATGCTTCAGAAATATTTAACAAGTCGTATATGCAACGCAGAGGCATTGTGAGCCACAAAATTTTTCGTCACTGTGGCATTAAATGTAATAAGTCTCTTTAGCTTTTTAAATATAGTACCTATCTTAACATTTCTATACTCGTTGGAGAAATGTGGGCCTCCTCCTCCCCTTACAGCCCTCCTTCCCTCTCCGAATGAGCTCTCTGCGTCAATTGCGACTTACGCAACCGTCCAAAACACGCGTTTTCTAGACATATGCCACTGCAAATGATACTTCCTAACACATTATTGGCAGTTGTTCCTTGTGGGTTCTAAATTTTCCTTTCAGTTCCAAGGATCTTGATGATTCCAAAAGTTGTCGCAATGTGTGACTGATACATGGAGGTTGTCGTAGCACTATTTATGTTTGAGAAATATTTAACAAGTGGTATATGCAACGCAGAGGCATTGTGAGCCACAAAATTTTTTGTCACTGTGGCATTAGAATGTAATAAGTACCTTTAGCTTTGTAAATATGGTACCTATCTTAACATTTCTATATTCGTTGGAGAAATGTGGGCCTCCTCCTCCCCTTACAGCCCTCCTTCCCTCTCCGATTGAGCCCTCTGCGTCAATTGCGACGTACGCAACAGTCCTAAACACGCGTTTTTAAGACATATGCCACTGCAAATGATACTTCCTAACACATTATTCGCAGTTGTTCCTTGTGGGTTCTAAATTTTCCTTTCAGTTCAAAGGATCTTGATGATTCCAAAAGTTGTCGCAATGTGTGACTGATACATGGAGGTTGTCGTAGCACTATTTATGTTTGAGAAATATTTAACAAGTGGTATATGCAACGCAGAGGCATTGTGAGCCACAAAAGTTTTCGTCACTGTCGCATTAGAATGTAATAAGGCCCTTTAGCTTTGTAAATATAGTACCTATCTGAACATTTCTATACTCGTTGGAGAAATGTGGGCCTCCTCCCCCCCTTACAGCCCTCCTTCCCTCTCCGAATGAGCTCTCTGCGGCAATTGCGACCTACCCAACCGTCCTCAACACGCGTTTTTAAGACATATACCACTGCAAATGATAGTTCCTAACACATTATTCGCAGTTGTTCCTTGTGGGTTCTAAATTTTCCTTTCAGTTCAAAGGATCTTGATGATTCCAAAAGTTGTCGCAATGTGTGACTGATACATGGAGGTTGTCGTAGCACTATTTATGTTTCTGAAATAATTAACAAGTGGTATATGCAACGCAGAGGCATTGTGAGCCACAAGATGTTTCGTCACTGTGGCATTAAAATGTAATAAGTCCCTTTAGCTTTGTAAATATAGTACCTATCTCAACATTTCTATACTCGTTGGAGAAATGTGGGCCTCTTCCTCCCCTTACAGCCCTCCTTCCCTCTCCGAATGAGCTCTCTGCGGCAATTGCGACATACGCAACCGTCCTAAACACGCGTTTTTAAGACATATGCCACTGCAAATGATACTTCCTAACACATTATTCGCAGTTGTTCCTTGTGGGATCTAAATTTTCCTTTCAGTTCCAAGGATCTTGATGATTCCAAAAGTTGTCGCAATGTGTGATTGATACATGGAGTTTGTCGTAGCACTATTTATGTTTCAGAAATATTTAACAAGTGGTATATGCAACGCAGTGGCATTGTGAGCCACAAAATGTTTCGTCACTGTGGCATTAGAATGTAATAAGTCCCTTTAGCTTTGTAAATATGGTACCTATCTTAACATTTCTCTACTCGTTGGAGAAATGTGGGCCTCCTCCTCCCCTTACAGCCCTCCTTCCCTCTCCGAATGAGCCCTCTGCGTCAATTGCGACGTACGCAACAGTCCTAAACACGCGTTTTTAAGACATATGCCACTGCAAATGATACTTCCTAACACATTATTAGCAGTTGTTCCTTGTGGGTTCTAAATTTACCTTTCAGTTCCAAGGATCTTGATGATTCCAAAAGTTGTCGCAATGTGTGACTGATACATGGAGGTTGTCGTAGAACTATTTATGTTTCAGAAATATTTAACAAGTCGTATATGCAACGCAGAGGCATTGTGAGCCACAAAATTTTTCGTCACTGTGGCATTAAATGTAATAAGTCTCTTTAGCTTTTTAAATATAGTACCTATCTTAACATTTCTATACTCGTTGGAGAAATGTGGGCCTCCTCCTCCCCTTACAGCCCTCCTTCCCTCTCCGAATGAGCTCTCTGCGTCAATTGCGACTTACGCAACCGTCCAAAACACACGTTTTCTAGACATATGCCACTGCAAATGATACTTCCTAACACATTATTGGCAGTTGTTCCTTGTGGGTTCTAAACTTTCCTTTCAGTTCCAAGGATCTTGATGATTCCAAAAGTTGTCGCAATGTGTGACTGATACATGGAGGTTGTCGTAGCACTATTTATGTTTGAGAAATATTTAACAAGTGGTATATGCAACGCAGAGGCATTGTGAGCCACAAAATTTTTTGTCACTGTGGCATTAGAATGTAATAAGTCCCTTTAGCTTTGTAAATATGGTACCTATCTTAACATTTCTATATTCGTTGGAGAAATGTGGGCCTCCTCCTCCCCTTACAGCCCTCCTTCCCTCTCCGATTGAGCCCTCTGCGTCAATTGCGACGTACGCAACAGTCCTAAACACGCGTTTTTAAGACATATGCCACTGCAAATGATACTTCCTAACACATTATTAGCAGTTGTTCCTTGTGGGTTCTAAATTTTCCTTTGAGTTCAAAGGATCTTGATGATTCCAAAAGTTGTCGCAATGTGTGACTGATACATGGAGGTTGTCGTAGCACGATTTATGTTTCAGAAATACTTAACAAGTGGTATATGCAACGCAGAGGCATTGTGAGCCACAAAATGTATCGTCACTGTGGCAATAGAATGTAATAAGTCCCTTTAGCTTTGTAAATATAGTACCTATCTTAACATTTCTATACTCGTTGGAGAAATGTGGGCCTCCTCCTCCCCTTACAGCCCTCCTTCCCTCTCCGAATGAGCCCTCTGTGTCAATTGCGACGTACGCAACATTCCTAAACACGCGTTTTCAAGACATATGCCACTGCAAATGATACTTCCTAACACATTATTCGCAGTTGTTCCTTGTGGGTTCTAAATTTTCCTTTCAGTTCCAAGGATCTTGATGATTCCAAAAGTTGTCGCAATGTGTGACTGATACATGGAGGTTGTCGTAGAACTATCTACGTTTCAGAAATATTTAGCAAGTCGTATATGCAACGCAGAGGCATTGAGAGCCACAAAATTTTTCGTCACTGTGGCATTAGAATGTAATAAGTCCCTTTAGCTTTGTAAATATAGTACCTATCTTAACATTTCTATACTCGTTGGAGAAATGTGGGCCTCCTCCTCCCCTTACAGCTCTCCTTCCCTCTCCGAATGAGCTCTCTGCGGCAATTCCGACTTACGCAACCGTCCTAAACACGCGTTTTCAAGACATATGCCACTGCAAATGATACTTCCTAACACATTATTCGCAGTTGTTCCTTGTGGGTTCTAAATTTTCCTTTCAGTTCAAAGGATCTTGATGATTCCAAAAGTTGTCGCAATGTGTGACTGATACATGGAGGTTGTCGTAGAACTATTTATGTTTCAGAAATATTTAACAAGTCGTATATGCAACGCAGAGGCATTGTGAGCCACAAAATATTTCGTCACTGTGGCATTAGAATGTAATAAGTCTCTTTAGCTTTTTAAATATAGTACCTATCTTAACATTTCTATACTCGTTGGAGAAATGTGGGCTTCCTCCTCCCCTTACAGCCCTCCTTCCCTCTCCGAATGAGCTCTCTGCGTCAATTGCGAGTTACGCAACCGTCCAAAACACGCGTTTTCTAGACATATGCCACTGCAAATGATACTTCCTAACACATTATTCGCAGTTGTTCCTTGTGGGTTCTAAATTTTCCTTTCAGTTCCAAGGATCTTGATGATTCCAAAAGTTGTCGCAATGTGTGACTGATACATGGAGGTTGTCGTAGCACTATTTATGTTTGAGAAATATTTAACAAGTGGTATATGCAACGCAGAGGCATTGTGAGCCACAAAATTTTTTGTCACTGTGGCATTAGAATGTAATAAGTCCCTTTAGCTTTGTAAATATGGTACCTATCTTAACATTTCTATATTCGTTGGAGAAATGTGGGCCTCCTCCTCCCCTTACAGCCCTCCTTCCCTCTCCGAATGAGCCCTCTGTGTCAATTGCGACGTACGCAACAGTCCTAAACACGCGTTTTCAAGACATATGCCACTGCAAATGATACTTCCTAACACATTATTCGCAGTTGTTCCTTGTGGGTTCTAAATTTTCCTTTCAGTTCCAAGGATCTTGATGATTCCAAAAGTTGTCGCGATGTGTGACTGATACATGGAGGTTGTCGTAGAACTATCTACGTTTCAGAAATATTTAACAAGTCGTATATGCAACGCAGAGGCATTGAGAGCCACAAAATTTTTCGTCACTGTGGCATTGGAATGTAATAAGTCCCTTTAGCTTTGTAAATATAGTACCTATCTTAACATTTCTATACTCGTTGGAGAAATGTGGGCCTCCTCCTCCCCTTACAGCTCTCCTTCCCTCTCCGAATGAGCTCTCTGCGGCAATTGCGACTTACGCAACTGTCTAAACACGCGTTTTCAAGACATATGCCACTGCAAATGATACTTCCTAACACATTATTCGCAGTTGTTCCTTGTGGGTTCTAAATTTTCCTTTCAGTTCCAAGGATCTTGATGATTCCAAAAGTTGTCGCAATGTGTGACTGATACATGGAGGTTGTCGTAGAACTATTTATGTTTCAGAAATATTTAACAAGTCGTATATGCAACGCAGAGGCATTGTGAGCCACAAAATGTTTCGTCACTGTGGCATTAGAATGTAATAAGTCCCTTTAGCTTTTTTAAATGTAGTACCTATCTGAACATTTCTATACTCGTTGGAGAAATGTGGGCCTCCTCCTCCCCTTACAGCCCTCCTTCCCTCTCCGAATGAGCCCTCTGCGTCAATTGCGACGTACGCAACAGTCCTAAACACGCGTTTTTAAGACATATGCCACTGCAAATGATACTTCCTAACACATTATTCGCAGTTGTTCCTTGTGGGTTCTAAATTTTCCTTTTAGTTCCAAGGATCTTGATGATTCCAACAGTTGTCGCAATGTGTGACTGATACATGGAGGTTGTCGTAGCACTATTTATGTTTCAGAAATATTTAACAAATGGTATATGCAACGCAGAGGCATTGTGAGCCACAAAATTTTTCGGCACTGTGTCATTAGAATGTAATAAGTCCCTTTAGCTTTGAAAAAAATAGTACCTAACTTAACATTTCTATACTCGTTGGAGAAATGTGGGCCTCCTCCTCCCCTTACAGCCCTCCTTCCCTCACCGAATGAGCTCTCTGCGGCAGTTGCGACCTACCCAACCGTCCTAAACACGCGTTTTTAAGACGTATGCCAGTACAAATGATACTTCCTAACACATTATTTGCAGTTGTTCCTTGTGGGTTCTAAATTTTCCTTTCAGTTCAAAGGATCTTGATGATTCCAACAGTTGTCGCAATGTGTGACTGATACATGGAGGTTGTCGTAGCACTATTTGTGTTTCAGAAATGTTTAACAAGTGGTATATGCAACGCAGAGGCATTGTGAGCCACAAAATTGTTCGTCACTATGGCATTAGAATATAATTAGTCCCTTTAGCTTTGTAAATACGGTACCTATCTTAACATTTCTATACTCGTTGGAGAAATGTGGGCCTCCTCCTCAGCTTACAGCCCTCCTACCCTCTCCGAATGAGCCCTCTGCGTCAATTGCGACGTACGCAACAGTCCTAAACACGCGTTTTTAAGACATATGCCACTGCAAATGATACTTCCTAACACATTATTCGCAGTTGTTCCTTGTGGGTTTTAAATTTTCCTTTCAGTTCCAAGAATCTTGATGATTCCGAAGGTTGTCGCAATGGGTGACTGATACATGGAGGTTGTCGTAGCACTATTTATGTTTCAGAAATATTTAGCAAGTGGTATATGCAACGCAGAGGCATTGTGAGCCACAAAAGTTTTAGTCACTGTCGCATTAGAATGTAATAAGGCCCTTTAGCTTTGTAAATATAGTACCTATCTGAACATTTCTATACTCGTTGGAGAAATGTGGGCCTCCTCCCCCCCTTACAGGCCTCCTTCCCTCTCCGAATGAGCTCTCTGCGGCAATTGCGACCTACCCAACCGTCCTCAACACGCGTTTTTAAGACATATACCACTGCAAATGATAGTTCCTAACACATTATTCGCAGTTGTTCCTTGTGGGTTCTAAATTTTCCTTTCAGTTCAAAGGATCTTGATGATTCCAAAAGTTGTCGCAATGTGTGACTGATACATGGAGGTTGTCGTAGCACTATTTATGTTTCTGAAATAATTAACAAGTGGTATATGCAACGCAGAGGCATTGTGAGCCACAAGATGTTTCGTCACTGTGGCATTAGAATGTAATAAGTCCCTTTAGCTTTGTAAATATAGTAATTATCTCAACATTTCTATACTTGTTGGAGAAATGTGGGCCTCTTCCTCCCCTTACAGCCCTCCTTCCCTCTCCGAATGAGCTCTCTGCGGCAATTGCGACTTACGCAAGCGTCCTAAACACACGTTATTAAGACATATGCCACTGCAAATGATACTTCCTAACACATTATTCGCAGTTGTTCCTTGTGGGATCTAAATTTTCCTTTCAGTTCCAAGGATCTTGATGATTCCAAAAGTTGTCGAAATGTGTGATTGATACATGGAGTTTGTCGTAGCACTATTTATGTTTCAGAAATACTTAACAAGTGGTATATGCAACGCAGAGGCATTGTGAGCCACAAAAGGTTTCGTCACTGTGGCATTAGAATGTAATAAGTCCCTTTAGCTTTGTAAGTATGGTACCTATCTTAACATTTCTATACTCGTTGGAGAAATGTGGGCCTCCTCCTCCCCTTACAGCCCTTCTTCCCTCTCCGAATGAGCCCTCTGCGTCAATTGCGACGTACGCAACAGTCCTAAACACGCGTTTTTAAGACATATGCCACTGCAAATGATACTTCCTAACACATTATTAGCAGTTGTTCCTTGTGGGTTCTAAATTTTCCTTTGAGTTCAAAGGATCTTGATGATTCCAAAAGTTGTCGCGATGTGTGACTGATACATGGAAGTTGTCGTAGCACTATTTATGTTTCTGAAATAATTAACAAGTGGTATATGCAACGCAGAGGCATTGTGAGCCACAAAATGTTTCGTCACTGTGGCATTAGAATGTAATAAGTCCCTTTAGCTTTGTAAATATAGTAGCTATCTTAACATTTCTATACTCGTTGGAGAAATGTGGGCGTCTCCTCCCCTTACAGCCCTCCTTCCCTCTCCGAATGAGCTCTCTGCGGCAATTGCGACCCACAAAACCGTCCTAAACACGCGTATTTAAGACATATGCCACTGCAAATGATACTTCCTAACACATTATTCGCAGTTGTTCCTTGTGGGTTCTAAATTTACCTTTCAGTTCCAAGGATCTTGATGATTCCAAAAGTTGTCGCAATGTGTGACTGATACATGGAGGTTGTCGTAGAACTATTTATGTTTCAGAAGTATTTAACAAGTCGTATATGCAACGCAGAGGCATTGTGAGCCACAAAATTTTTCGTCACTGTGGCATTAGAATCTAATAAGTCTCTTTAGCTTTTTAAATATAGTACCTATCTTAACATTTCTATACTCGTTGGAGAAATGTGGGCCTCCTCCTTCCCTTACAGCCCTCCTTCCCTCTCCGAATGAGCTCTCTGCGTCAATTGCGACTTACGCAACCGTCCAAAACACGCGTTTTCTAGACATATACCACTGCAAATGATACTTCCTAACACATTATTCGCAGTTGTTCGTTGTGGGTTCTAAATTTTCCTTTCAGTTCCAAGGATCTTGATGATTCCAAAAGTTGTCGCAATGTGTGACTGATACATGGAGGTTGTCGTAGCACTATTTATGTTTGAGAAATATTTAACAAGTGGTATATGCAACGCAGAGGCATTGTGAGCCACGAAATTTTTTGTCACTGTGGCATTAGAATGTAATAAGTCCCTTTAGCTTTGTAAATATGGTACCTATCTTAACATTTCTATATTCGTTAGAGAAATGTGGGCCTCCTCCTCCCCTTACAGCCCTCCTTCCCTCTCCGATTGAGCCCACTGCGTCAATTCCGACGTACGCAACAGTCCTAAACACGCGTTTTTAAGACATATGCCACTGCAAATGATACTTCCTAACACATTATTCGCAGTTTTTCCTTGTGGGTTCTAAATTTTCCTTTCAGTTCAAAGGATCTTGATGATTCCAAAAGTTGTCGCAATGTGTGACTGATACATGGAGGTTGTCGTAGCACTATTTATGTTTCAGAAATACTTAACAAGTGGTATATGCAACGCAGAGGCATTGTGAGCCACAAAATGTTTCGTCACTGTGGCAATAGAATGTAATAAGTCCCTTTAGCTTTGTAAATATAGTACCTATCTTAACATTTCTATACTCGTTGGAGAAATGTGGGCCTCCTCCTCCCCTTACAGCCCTCCTTCCCTCTCCGAATGAGCCTTCTGCGGCAATTACGACCTACCCAACCGTCCTAAACACGCGTTTTTAAGACATATGCCACTGCAAATGATACTTCCTAACACATTATTCGCAGTTGTTCCTTGTGGGTTCTAAATTTTCCTTTCAGTTCCAAGGATCTTGATGATTCCAAAAGTTGTCGCAATGTGTGACTGATATATGGAGGTTGTCGTAGAACTATCTATGTTTCAGAAATAATTAACAAGTCGTATATGCAACGCAGAGGCATTGGGAGCCACAAAATTTTTCGTCACTGTGGCATTAGAATGTAATAAGTCCCTTTAGCTTTGTAAATATAGTACCTATCTTAACATTTCTATACTCGTTGGAGAAATGTGGGCCTCCTCCTCCCCTTACAGCTCTCCTTCCCTCTCCGAATGAGCTCTCTGCGGCAATTGCGACTTACGCAACCGTCCTAAACACGCGTTTTCAAGACATATGCCACTGCAAATGATACTTCCTAACACATTATTCGCAGTTGTTCCTTGTGGGTTCTAAATTTTCCTTTCAGTTCAAAGGATCTTGATGATTCCAAAAGTTGTCGCAATGTGTGACTGATACATGGAGGTTGTCGTAGCACTATTTATGTTTCTGAAATAATTAACAAGTGGTATATGCAACGCAGAGGCATTGTGAGCCACAAAATGTTTCGTCACTGTGGCATTAGAATGTAATAAGTCCCTTTAGCTTTGTAAATATAGTACCTATCTTAACATTTCTATACTCGTTGGAGAAATGTGGGCCTCCTCCTCCCCTTACAGCTCTCCTTCCCTCTCCGAATGAGCTCTCTGCGGCAATTGCGACTTACGCAACTGTCCTAAACACGCGTTTTCAAGACATATGCCACTGCAAATGATACTTCCTAACACATTATTCGCAGTTGTTCCTTGTGGGTTCTAAATTTTCCTTTCAGTTCCAAGGATCTTGATGATTCCAAAAGTTGTCGCAATGTGTGACTGATACATGGAGGTTGTAGTAGAACTATTTATGTTTCAGAAATATTTAACAAGTCGTATATGCAACGCAGAGGCATTGTGAGCCACAAAATGTTTCGTCACTGTGGCATTAGAATGTAATAAGTCCCTTTAGCTTTTTTAAATGTAGTACCTATCTGAACATTTCTATACTCGTTGGAGAAATGTGGGCCTCCTCCTCCCCTTACAGCCCTCCTTCCCTCTACGAATGAGCTCTCTGCGGCAATTGCGACCTACCCAACCGTCTTAAACACGCGTTTTTAAGACATATGCCACTGCAAATGATATTTCCTAACACATTATTCGCAGTTGTTCCTTGTGGGATCTAAATTTTCCTTTCAGTTCCAAGGATCTTGATGATTCCAAAAGTTGTCGCAATGTGTGACTGATACATGGCGGTTGTCGTAGAACTATCTATGTTTCAGAAATATTTAACAAGTCGTATATGCAACGCAGAGGCATTGTGAGCCACAAAATTTTTCGTCACTGTGGCATTAGAATGTAATAAGTCCCTTTAGCTTTGTAAATATAGTACCTATCTTAACATTTCTATACTCGTTGGAGAAATGTGGGCGTCCTCCTTCCCTTACAGCTCTCCTTCCCTCTCCGAATGAGCTCTCTGCGGCAATTGCGACTTACGAAACCGTCCTAAACACGCGTTTTCAAGACATATGCCACTGCAAATGATACTTCCTAACACATTATTCGCAGTTGTTCCTTGTGGGTTCTAAATTTACCTTTCAGTTCCAAGGATCTTGATGATTCCAAAAGTTGTCGCAATGTGTGACTGATACATGGAGGTTGTCGTAGAACTATTTATGTTTCAGAAGTATTTAACAAGTCGTATATGCAACGCAGAGGCATTGTGAGCCACAAAATTTTTCGTCACTGTGGCATTAGAATCTAATAAGTCTCTTTAGCTTTTTAAATATAGTACCTATCTTAACATTTCTATACTCGTTGGAGAAATGTGGGCCTCCTCCTTCCCTTACAGCCCTCCTTCCCTCTCCGAATGAGCTCTCTGCGTCAATTGCGACTTACGCAACCGTCCAAAACACGCGTTTTCTAGACATATACCACTGCAAATGATACTTCCTAACACATTATTCGCAGTTGTTCGTTGTGGGTTCTAAATTTTCCTTTCAGTTCCAAGGATCTTGATGATTCCAAAAGTTGTCGCAATGTGTGACTGATACATGGAGGTTGTCGTAGCACTATTTATGTTTGAGAAATATTTAACAAGTGGTATATGCAACGCAGAGGCATTGTGAGCCACGAAATTTTTTGTCACTGTGGCATTAGAATGTAATAAGTCCCTTTAGCTTTGTAAATATGGTACCTATCTTAACATTTCTATATTCGTTAGAGAAATGTGGGCCTCCTCCTCCCCTTACAGCCCTCCTTCCCTCTCCGATTGAGCCCACTGCGTCAATTCCGACGTACGCAACAGTCCTAAACACGCGTTTTTAAGACATATGCCACTGCAAATGATACTTCCTAACACATTATTCGCAGTTTTTCCTTGTGGGTTCTAAATTTTCCTTTCAGTTCAAAGGATCTTGATGATTCCAAAAGTTGTCGCAATGTGTGACTGATACATGGAGGTTGTCGTAGCACTATTTATGTTTCAGAAATACTTAACAAGTGGTATATGCAACGCAGAGGCATTGTGAGCCACAAAATGTTTCGTCACTGTGGCAATAGAATGTAATAAGTCCCTTTAGCTTTGTAAATATAGTACCTATCTTAACATTTCTATACTCGTTGGAGAAATGTGGGCCTCCTCCTCCCCTTACAGCCCTCCTTCCCTCTCCGAATGAGCCTTCTGCGGCAATTACGACCTACCCAACCGTCCTAAACACGCGTTTTTAAGACATATGCCACTGCAAATGATACTTCCTAACACATTATTCGCAGTTGTTCCTTGTGGGTTCTAAATTTTCCTTTCAGTTCCAAGGATCTTGATGATTCCAAAAGTTGTCGCAATGTGTGACTGATACATGGAGGTTGTCGTAGAACTATCTATGTTTCAGAAATAATTAACAAGTCGTATATGCAACGCAGAGGCATTGGAAGCCACAAAATTTTTCGTCACTGTGGCATTAGAATGTAATAAGTCCCTTTAGCTTTGTAAATATAGTACCTATCTTAACATTTCTATACTCGTTGGAGAAATGTGGGCCTCCTCCTCCCCTTACAGCTCTCCTTCCCTCTCCGAATGAGCTCTCTGCGGCAATTGCGACTTACGCAACCGTACTAAACACGCGTTTTCAAGACATATGCCACTGCAAATGATACTTCCTAACACATTATTCGCAGTTGTTCCTTGTGGGTTCTAAATTTTCCTTTCAGTTCAAAGGATCTTGATGATTCCAAAAGTTGTCGCAATGTGTGACTGATACATGGAGGTTGTCGTAGCACTATTTATGTTTCTGAAATAATTAACAAGTGGTATATGCAACGCAGAGGCATTGTGAGCCACAAAATGTTTCGTCACTGTGGCATTAGAATGTAATAAGTCCCTTTAGCTTTGTAAATATAGTACCTATCTTAACATTTCTATACTCGTTGGAGAAATGTGGGCCTCCTCCTCCCCTTACAGCTCTCCTTCCCTCTCCGAATGAGCTCTCTGCGGCAATTGCGACTTACGCAACTGTCCTAAACACGCGTTTTCAAGACATATGCCACTGCAAATGATACTTCCTAACACATTATTCGCAGTTGTTCCTTGTGGGTTCTAAATTTTCCTTTCAGTTCCAAGGATCTTGATGATTCCAAAAGTTGTCGCAATGTGTGACTGATACATGGAGGTTGTCGTAGAACTATTTATGTTTCAGAAATATTTAACAAGTCGTATATGCAACGCAGAGGCATTGTGAGCCACAAAATGTTTCGTCACTGTGGCATTAGAATGTAATAAGTCCCTTTAGCTTTTTTAAATGTAGTACCTATCTGAACATTTCTATACTCGTTGGAGAAATGTGGGCCTCCTCCTCCCCTTACAGCCCTCCTTCCCTCTACGAATGAGCTCTCTGCGGCAATTGCGACCTACCCAACCGTCTTAAACACGCGTTTTTAAGACATATGCCACTGCAAATGATATTTCCTAACACATTATTCGCAGTTGTTCCTTGTGGGATCTAAATTTTCCTTTCAGTTCCAAGGATCTTGATGATTCCAAAAGTTGTCGCAATGTGTGACTGATACATGGCGGTTGTCGTAGAACTATCTATGTTTCAGAAATATTTAACAAGTCGTATATGCAACGCAGAGGCATTGTGAGCCACAAAATTTTTCGTCACTGTGGCATTAGAATGTAATAAGTCCCTTTAGCTTTGTAAATATAGTACCTATCTTAACATTTCTATACTCGTTGGAGAAATGTGGGCGTCCTCCTTCCCTTACAGCTCTCCTTCCCTCTCCGAATGAGCTCTCTGCGGCAATTGCGACTTACGAAACCGTCCTAAACACGCGTTTTCAAGACATATGCCACTGCAAATGATACTTCCTAATACATTATTCGCAGCTGTTCCTTGTGGGTTCTAAATTTTCCTTTCAGTTCCAAGGATCTTGATGATTTCAAAAGTTGTCGCAATGTGTGACTGATACATGGAGGTTGTCGTAGAACTATTTATGTTTCAGAAATATTTAACAAGTCGTATATGCAACGCAGAGGCATTGTGAGCCACAAAATGTTTCGTCACTGTGGCATTAGAATGTAATAAGTCCCTTTAGCTTTTTTAAATGTAGTACCTATCTGAACATTTCTATACTCGTTGGAGAAATGTGGGCTTCCTCCTCCCCTTACAGCCCTCCTTCCCTCTCCGAATGAGCTCTCTGCGGCAATTGCGACCTACCCAACCGTCTTAAACACGCGTTTTTAAGACATGTGCCACTGCAAATGATACTTCCTAACACATTATTCGCAGTTGTTCCTTGTGGGTTCTAAATTTTCCTTTCTGTTCCAAGGCTCTTGGTGATTCCAAAAGTTGTCGCAATGTGTGACTGATACATGGAGGTTGTCGTTGAACTATTTATGTTTCAGAAATATTTAACAAGTCGTATATGCAACCCAGAGGCATTGTGAGCCACAAAATTTTTCGTCACTGTGGCATTAGAATGTAATGAGTCCCTTTAGCTTTGTGAATATAGTACCTATCTTAACATTTCTATACTCGTTGGAGAAATGTGGGCCTCCTCCTAACCTTACAGCCCTTCTTCCCTCTCCGAATGAGCTCTCTGCGGCAATTGCGACCTACGCAACCGTCCCAAACACGCGTTTTTAAGACATATGCCACTGCAAATGATACTTCCTAACACATTATTCGCAGTTGTTCCTTGTGGGTTCTAAATTTTCCTTTCAGTTCCAAGGATCTTGATGATTCCAACAGTTGTCGCAATGTGTGACTGATACATGGAGGTTGTCGTAGCACTGTTTATGTTTCAGAAATATTTAACAAGTGGTATATGCAACGCAGAGGCATTGTGAGCCACAAAATTTTTCGTCACTGTGGCATTAGAATGTAATAAGTCCCTTTAGCTTTGTAAATATAGTACCTATCTTAACATTTCTACACTCGTTGGAGGAATGTGGGCCTCCTCCTCCCCTTACAGCCCTCCTTCCCTCTCCGAATGAGCTCTCTGCGGCAATTGCGACCTACGCAACCGTCCTAAACACGCGTTTTTAAGACATATGCCACTGCAAATGATACTTCCTAACACATTATTCGCAGTTGTTCCTTGTGGGTTCTAAATTTTCCTTTCAGCTCCAAGGATCTTGATGATTCCAACAGTTGTCGCAATGTTTGACTGATGCATGGAGGTTGTCGTAGCACTATTTATGTTTCAGAAATATTTAACAAGTGGTATATGCAACGCAGAGGCATTGTGAGCCACAAAATTTTTCGTCACTGTGGCATTAGAATGTAATAAGTCCATTTAGCTTTGTAAATAAAGAACCTATCTTAACATTTCTATACTCGTTGGAGAAATGTGGGCCTCCCACTCCCCTTACAGCCCTCCTTCCCTCTCCGAATGAGCTCTCTGCGGCACTTGCGACCTACCCAACCGTCCTAAACACGGGTTTTTAAGACATATGCCACTGCAAATGATACTTCCTAACACATTGCTCGCAGTTGTTCCTTGTGGGTTCTAAATTTTCCTTTCAGTTCCAAGGAACTTGATGATTCCAACAGTTGTCGCAATGTGTGACTGATTCATGGAGGTTGTCGTAGCACTATTTATGTTTCAGATGTATCTAACAAGTGGTATATGCAACGCAGAGGCATTGTGAGCCACAAAATTTTTCTTCACTGTGGCACTAGAATGTAGTAAGTCCCCTTAGCTTTGTAAATAAAGAACCTATCTCAACATTTCTATACTCGTCGGAGAAACGTGGGCCTCCTCCTCCCCTTACAGCCCTCCTTCCCTCTCCGAATGAGCTCTCTGCGGGTATTGCGACCTACCCAACCGTCCTAAACATGCGTTTTTAAGACATACGCCACTGCAAATGATACTTCCTAACACATTATTCGCAGTTGTTCCTTGTGGGTTCTATATTTTCCTTTCAGTTAAAAGGATCTTGATGATTCCAACAGTTGTCGCAATGTGTGACTGATACATGGAGGTTGTCGTAGCACTATTTATGTTTCAGAAGTATCTAACAAGTGGTATATGCAACGCAGAGGCATTGTGAGCCACAAAATTTTTCTTCACTGTGGCATTAGAATGTAATATGTCCCTTTAGCTTTGTAAATAAAGAACCTATCTTAACATTTCTATACTCGTTGGAGAAATGTGGGCCTCCTCCTCCCCTTACAGCCCTCCTTCCCTCTCCGAATGAGCTGTCTGGGAGACTTGCGACCTACGCAACCGTCCTAAACACGCATTTTTAAGACATATGCCACTGCAAATGATACTTCCTAACAGATTATTCGCAGTTGTTCCTTGTGGGTTCTAAATTTTCCTTTGAGTTCTAAGGATCTTGATGATTCCAACAGTTGTCGCAATGTGTGACTGATACATGGGGATTGTCGTATCACTATTTATTTTTCAGAAATATTTAACAAGTGGTATATGCAACGCAGAGGCATTGTGAGCCACAAAATTTTTCGTCACTGTGGCATTAGAATGTAATAAGTCCCTTTAGCTTTGTAAATATAGTACCTATCTTAACATTTCTATACTCGTTGGAGAAATGTGGGCCTCCTCCTCCCCTTACAGCCCTCCTTCCCTCTCCGAATGAGCCTTCTGCGGCAATTGCGACCTACCCAACCGTCCTAAACACGCGTTTTTAAGACATATGCCACTGCAAATGATACTTCCTAACACATTATTCGCAGTTGTTCCTTGTGGGTTCTAAATTTTCCTTTCAGTTCCAAGGATCTTGATGATTCCAAAAGTTGTCGCAATGTGTGACTGATACATGGAGGTTGTCGTAGAACTATCTATGTTTCAGAAATAATTAACAAGTCGTATATGCAACGCAGAGGCATTGGGAGCCACAAAATTTTTCGTCACTGTGGCATTAGAATGTAATAAGTCCCTTTAGCTTTGTAAATATAGTACCTATCTTAACATTTCTATACTCGTTGGAGAAATGTGGGCCTCCTCCTCCCCCTACAGCACTCCTTCCCTCTCCGAATGAGCTCTCTGCGGCAATTGCGACTTACGCAACCGTCCTAAACACGCGTTTTCAAGACATATGCCACTGCAAATGATACTTCCTAACACATTATTCGCAGTTGTTCCTTGTGGGTTCTAAATTTTCCTTTCAGTTCAAAGGATCTTGATGATTCCAAAAGTTGTCGCAATGTGTGACTGATAAATGGAGGTTGTCGTAGCACTATTTATGTTTCTGAAATAATTAACAAGTGGTATATGCAACGCAGAGGCATTGTGAGCCACAAAATGTTTCGTCACTGTGGCATTAGAATGTAATAAGTCCCTTTAGCTTTGTAAATATAGTACCTATCTTAACATTTCTATACTCGTTGGAGAAATGTGGGCCTCCTCCTCCCCTTACAGCTCTCCTTCCCTCTCCGAATGAGCTCTCTGCGGCAATTGCGACTTACGCAACTGTCCTAAACACGCGTTTTCAAGACATATGCCACTGCAAATGATACTTCCTAACACATTATTAGCAGTTGTTCCTTGTGGGTTCTAAATTTTCCTTTCAGTTCCAAGGATCTTGATGATTCCAAAAGTTGTCGCAATGTGTGACTGATACATGGAGGTTGTCGTAGAACTATTTATGTTTCAGAAATATTTAACAAGTCGTATATGCAACGCAGAGGCATTGTGAGCCACAAAATGTTTCGTCACTGTGGCATTAGAATGTAATAAGTCCCTTTAGCTTTTTTAAATGTAGTACCTATCTGAACATTTCTATACTCGTTGGAGAAATGTGGGCCTCCTCCTCCCCTTACAGCCCTCCTTCCCTCTACGAATGAGCTCTCTGCGGCAATTGCGACCTACCCAACCGTCTTAAACACGCGTTTTTAAGACATATGCCACAGCAAATGATACTCCCTAACACATTATTCACAGTTGTTCCTTGTGGGTTCTAAATTTTCCTCCCAGTTCCAAGGATCTAACTGATTCCAAAAGTTGTCGCAATGTGTGACTGATACATGGAGGTTGTCGTTGAACTATTTATGTTTCAGAAATATTTAACAAGTCGTATACGCAACGCAGAGGCATTGTGAGCCACAAAATTTTTCGTCACTGTGGCATTAGAATGTAATAAGTCCCTTTAGCTTTGTAAATATAGTACCTATCTTAACATTTCTATACTCGTTGGAGAAATGTGGGCATCCTCCTCCCCTTACAGCTCTCCTTCCCTCTCCGAATGAGCTCTCTGCGGCAATTGCGACCTACCCAACCGTCTTAAACACGCGTTTTTAAGACATATGCCACTGCAAATGATACTTCCTAACACATTATTCGCAGTTGATCCTTGTGGGTTCTAAATTTTCCTTTCAGTTCCAAGGATCTTGATGATTCCAACAGTTGTCGCAATGTGTGACTGATACATGGAGGTTGTCGTAGCACTGTTTATGTTTCAGAAATATTTAACAAGTGGTATATGCAACGCAGAGGTATTGTGAGCCACAAAATTTTTCGTCACTGTGGCATTAGAATGTAATAAGTCCCTTTAGCTTTGTAAATATAGTACCTCTCTTAACATTTCTACACTCGTTGGAGGAATGTGGGCCTCCTCCTCCCCTTACAGCCCTCCTTCCCTCTACGAATGAGCTCTCTGCGGCAATTGCGACCTACCCAACCGTCTTAAACACGCGTTTTTAAGACATATGCCACTGCAAATGATACTTCCTAACACATTATTCGCAGTTGTTCCTTGTGGGTTCCAAATTTTCCTTTCAGTTCCAAGGATCTAGCTGATTCCAACAGTTGTCGCAATGTGTGACTGATTCATGGAGGTTGTCGTAGCACTATTTACGTTTCAGAAGTATCTAACAAGTGGTATATGCAACGCAGAGGCATTGTGAGCCACAAAATTTTTCTTCACTGTGGCATTAGAATGTAGTAAGTCCCCTTAGCTTTGTAAATAAAGAACCTATCTCAACATTTCTATACTCGTCGGAGAATCGTGGGCCTCCTCCTCCCCTTACAGCCCTCCTTCCCTCTCCGAATGAGCTCTCTGCGGCAATTGCGACCTACCCAACCGTCCTAAACATGCGTTTTTAACACATACGCCACTGCAAATGATACTTCCTAACACATTATTCGCAGTTGTTCCTTGTGGGTTCTATATTTTCCTTTCAGTTAAAAGGATCTTGATGATTTCAACAGTTGTCGCAATGTGTGACTGATACATGGAGGTTGTCGTAGCACTATTTATGTTTCAGATATATTTAACAAGTGGTATATGCTACGCAGAGGCATTGTGAGCCACAAAAGTTTTTGTCACTGTGGCATTAGAATGTAATATGTCCCTTTAGCTTTGTAAATAAAGAACCTATCTTAACATTTCTATACTCGTTGGAGAAATGTGGGCCTCTTCCTCCCCTTACAGCCCTCCTTCCCTCTCCGAATGAGCTGTCTGGGAGACTTGCGACCTACGCAACCGTCCTAAACACGCATTTTTAAGACATATGCCACTGCAAATGATACTTCCTAACAGATTATTCGCAGTTCTTCCTTGTGGGTTCTAAATTTTCCTTTCAGTTCCAAGGATCTTGATGATTCCAAAAGTTGTCGCAATGTGTGACTGATACATGGAGGTTGTCGTAGAACTATCTATGTTTCAGAAATAATTAACAAGTCGTATATGCAACGCAGAGGCATTGGGAGCCACAAAATTTTTCGTCACTGTGGCATTAGAATGTAATAAGTCCCTTTAGCTTTGTAAATATAGTACCTATCTTAACATTTCTATACTCGTTGGAGAAATGTGGGACTCCTCCTCCCCTTACAGCACTCCTTCCCTCTCCGAATGAGCTCTCTGCGGCAATTGCGACTTACGCAACCGTCCTAAACACGCGTTTTCAAGACATATGCCACTGCAAATGATACTTCCTAACACATTATTCGCAGTTGTTCCTTGTGGGTTCTAAATTTTCCTTTCAGTTCAAAGGATCTTGATGATTCCAAAAGTTGTCGCAATGTGTGACTGATACATGGAGGTTGTCGTAGAACTATTTATGTTTCAGAAATATTTAACAAGTCGTATATGCAACGCAGAGGCATTGTGAGCCACAAAATGTTTCGTCACTGTGGCATTTGAATGTAATAAGTCCCTTTAGCTTTTATAAATGTAGAACCTATCTGAACATTTCTATACTCGTTGGAGAAATGTGGGCCTCCTCCTCCCCTTACAGCCCTCCTTCCCTCTACGAATGAGCTCTCTGCGGCAATTGCGACCTACCCAACCGTCTTAAACACGCGTTTTTAAGACATATGCCACTGCAAATGATACTCCCTAACACATTATTCGCAGTTGTTCCTTGTGGGTTCTAAATTTTCCTCCCAGTTCCAAGGATCTAGCTGATTCCAAAAGTTGTCGCAATGTGTGACTGATACATGGAGGTTGTCGTTGAACTATTTATGTTTCAGAAATATTTAACAAGTCGTATACGCAACGCAGAGGCATTGTGAGCCACAAAATTTTTCGTCACTGTGGCATTAGAATGTAATAAGTCCCTTTAGCTTTGTAAATATAGTACCTATCTTAACATTTCTATACTCGTTGGAGAAGTGTGGGCATCCTCCTCCCCTTACAGCTCTCCTTCCCTCTCCGAATGAGCTCTCTGCGGCAATTGCGACCTACCCAACCGTCTTAAACACGCGTTTTTAAGACATATGCCACTGCAAATGATACTTCCTAACACATTATTCGCAGTTGTTCCTTGTGGGTTCTAAATTTTCCTCCCAGTTCCAAGGATCTAGCTGATTCCAACAGTTGTCGCAATGTGTGACTGATACATGGAGGTTGTCGTTGAACTATTTATGTTTCAGAAATATTTAACAAGTCGTATACGCAACGCAGAGGCATTGTGAGCCACAAAATTTTTCGTCACTGTGGCATTAGAATGTAATAAGTCCCTTTAGCTTTGTAAATATAGTACCTATCTTAACATTTCTATACTCGTTGGAGAAATGTGGGCCTCCTCCTCCCCTTACAGCCCTCCTTCCCTCTCCGAATGAGCTGTCTGGGAGACTTGCGACCTACCCAACCGTCCTAAACATGCGTTTTTAACACATACGCCACTGCAAATGATTCTTCCTAACACATTATTCGCAGTTGTTCCTTGTGGGTTCTATATTTTCCTTTCAGTTAAAAGGATCTTGATGATTTCAACAGTTGTCGCAATGTGTGACTGATACATGGAGGTTGTCGTAGCACTATTTATGTTTCAGGTATATTTAACAAGTGGTATATGCTACGCAGAGGCATTGTGAGCCACAAAAGTTTTCGTCACTGTGGCATTAGAATGTAATATGTCCCTTTAGCTTTGTAAATAAAGAACCTATCTTAACATTTCTATACTCGTTGGAGAAATGTGGGCCTCCTCCTCCCCTTACAGCCCTCCTTCCCTCTCCGAATGAGCTGTCTGGGAGACTTGCGACCTACGCAACCGTCCTAAACACGCATTTATAAGACATATGCCACTGCAAATGATACTTCCTAACAGATTATTCGCAGTTGTTCCTTGTGGGTTCTAAATTTTCCTTTCAGTTCTAAGGATCTTGATGATTCCAACAGTTGTCGCAATGTGTGACTGATACATGGGGATTGTCGTATCACTATTTATGTTTCAGAAAAATTTAACAAGTGGTATATGCAACGCAGAGGCATTGTGAGCCACAAAATTTTTCGTCACTGTGGCATTAGAATGTAATAATTCCCTTTAGCTTTGTAAATAAAGAACCTACCTTAACATTTCTATACTCGTTGGAGAAACGTGGGCCTCCTCCTCCCCATACAGCCCTCCTTCCCTCTACGAATGAGCTCTCTGCGACAATTGCGACTTTCCCAACCGTCCTAAACACGGGTTTTTAAAACATATGCCACTGCAAATGATATTTCCTAACACATTATTCGCAGTTGTTCCTTGTGGGTTCTAAATTTTCCTTTCAGTTCCAAGGATCTTGATGATTCCAAAAGTTGTCGCAATGTGTGACTGATACATGGAGGTTGTCGTAGAACTATCTATGTTTCAGAAATATTTAACAAGTCGTATATGCAACGCAGAGGCATTGTGAGCCACAAAATTTTTCGTCACTGTGGCATTAGAATGTAATAAGTCCCTTTAGCTTTGTAAATATAGTACCTATCTTAACATTTCTATACTCGTTGGAGAAATGTGGGCATATTCCTCCCCTTACAGCTCTCCTTCCCTCTCCGAATGAGCTCCCTGCGGCAATTACGACTTAGGCAACCGTCCTAAACACGCGTTTTCAAGACATATGCCACTGCAAATGATACTTCCTAACACATTATTCGCAGTTGTTCCTTGTGGGTTCTAAATTTTCCTTTCAGTTCAAAGGATCTTGATGATTCCAAAAGTTGTCGCAATGTGTGACTGATACATGGAGGTTGTCGTTGAACTATTTATGTTTCAGAAATATTTAACAAGTCGTATATGCAACGCAGAGGCATTGTGAGCCACAAATTTTTTCGTCACTGTGGCATTAGAATGTAATAAGTCCATTTAGCTTTGTGAATATAGTACCTATCTTAACATTTCTATACTCGTTGGAGAAATGTGGGCCTCCTCCTAACCTGACAGCCCTTCTTCCCTCTCCGAATGAGCTCTCTGCGGCAATTGCGATCTACGCAACCGTCCCAAACACGCGTTTTTAAGACATATGCCACTGCAAATGATACTTCCTAACACATTATTCGCAGTTGATCCTTGTGGGTTCTAAATTTTCCTTTCAGTTCCAAGGATCTTGATGATTCCAACAGTTGTCGCAATGTGTGACTGATACATGGAGGTTGTCGTAGCACTGTTTATGTTTCAGAAATATTTAACAAGTGGTATATGCAACGCAGAGGCATTGTGAGCCACAAAATTTTTCGTCACTGTGGCATTAGAATGTAATAAGTCCCTTTAGCTTTGTAAATATAGTACCTCTCTTAACATTTCTACACTCGTTGGAGGAATGTGGGCCTCCTCCTCCCCTTACAGCCCTCCTTCCCTCTCCGAATGAGCTCTCTGCGGCAATTGCGACCTACCCAACCGTCCTAAACACGGGTTTCTAAGACATATGCCACTGCAAATGATACTTCCTAACACATTGCTCGCAGTTGTTCCTTGTGGGTTCTAAAATTTCCTTTCAGTTCCAAGGATCTTGATAATTCCAACAGTTGTCGCAATGTGTGACTGATGCATGGAGCTTGTCGTAGCAATATTTATGTTTCAGAAATACTTAACAAGTGGTATATGCAACGCAGAGGCATTGTGAGCCACAAAAGGTTTCGTCACTGTGGCATTAGAGTGTATTAAGTCCCTTTACCTTTGTAAATAAAGAACCTATCTTAACATTCCTATACTCGTTGGAGAAACGTGGCCGCCTCCTCTACTTACAGCCCTCCTTCCCTCTCCGAATGAGCTCTCTGCGGCAATTGCGACCTACCCAACCGTCCTAAAGACGCGTTTTTAAGACATACGCCACTGCAAATGATACTTCCTAACACATTATCCGCAGTTGTTCCTTGTGGGTTCTATATTTTCCATTCAGTTAAAAGGATCTTGATGATTTCAACAGTTGTCGCAATGTGTGACTGATACATGGAGGTTGTCGTAGCACTGTTTATGTTTCAGAAATATTTAACAAGTGGTATATGCAACGCAGAGGCATTGTGAGCCACAAAAGTTTTCGTCACTGTGGCATTAGAATGTAATAAGTCCCTTTAGCTTTGTAAATATAGTACCTATCTTAACATTTCTATACTCGTTGGAGAAATGTGGGACTCCTCCTCCCCTTACAGCACTCCTTCCCTCTCCGAATGAGCTCTCTGCGGCAATTGCGACTTACGCAACCGTCCTAAACACGCGTTTTCAAGACATATGCCACTGCAAATGATACTTCCTAACACATTATTCGCAGTTGTTCCTTGTGGGTTCTAAATTTTCCTTTCAGTTCAAAGGATCTTGATGATTCCAAAAGTTGTCGCAATGTGTGACTGATACATGGAGGTTGTCGTAGAACTATTTATGTTTCAGAAATATTTAACAAGTCGTATATGCAACGCAGAGGCATTGTGAGCCACAAAATGTTTCGTCACTGTGGCATTTGAATGTAATAAGTCCCTTTAGCTTTTATAAATGTAGAACCTATCTGAACATTTCTATACTCGTTGGAGAAATGTGGGCCTCCTCCTCCCCTTACAGCCCTCCTTCCCTCTACGAATGAGCTCTCTGCGGCAATTGCGACCTACCCAACCGTCTTAAACACGCGTTTTTAAGACATATGCCACTGCAAATGATACTCCCTAACACATTATTCGCAGTTGTTCCTTGTGGGTTCTAAATTTTCCTCCCAGTTCCAAGGATCTAGCTGATTCCAAAAGTTGTCGCAATGTGTGACTGATACATGGAGGTTGTCGTTGAACTATTTATGTTTCAGAAATATTTAACAAGTCGTATACGCAACGCAGAGGCATTGTGAGCCACAAAATTTTTCGTCACTGTGGCATTAGAATGTAATAAGTCCCTTTAGCTTTGTAAATATAGTACCTATCTTAACATTTCTATACTCGTTGGAGAAGTGTGGGCATCCTCCTCCCCTTACAGCTCTCCTTCCCTCTCCGAATGAGCTCTCTGCGGCAATTGCGACCTACCCAACCGTCTTAAACACGCGTTTTTAAGACATATGCCACTGCAAATGATACTTCCTAACACATTATTCGCAGTTGTTCCTTGTGGGTTCTAAATTTTCCTCCCAGTTCCAAGGATCTAGCTGATTCCAACAGTTGTCGCAATGTGTGACTGATACATGGAGGTTGTCGTTGAACTATTTATGTTTCAGAAATATTTAACAAGTCGTATACGCAACGCAGAGGCATTGTGAGCCACAAAATTTTTCGTCACTGTGGCATTAGAATGTAATAAGTCCCTTTAGCTTTGTAAATATAGTACCTATCTTAACATTTCTATACTCGTTGGAGAAATGTGGGCCTCCTCCTCCCCTTACAGCCCTCCTTCCCTCTCCGAATGAGCTGTCTGGGAGACTTGCGACCTACCCAACCGTCCTAAACATGCGTTTTTAACACATACGCCACTGCAAATGATTCTTCCTAACACATTATTCGCAGTTGTTCCTTGTGGGTTCTATATTTTCCTTTCAGTTAAAAGGATCTTGATGATTTCAACAGTTGTCGCAATGTGTGACTGATACATGGAGGTTGTCGTAGCACTATTTATGTTTCAGGTATATTTAACAAGTGGTATATGCTACGCAGAGGCATTGTGAGCCACAAAAGTTTTCGTCACTGTGGCATTAGAATGTAATATGTCCCTTTAGCTTTGTAAATAAAGAACCTATCTTAACATTTCTATACTCGTTGGAGAAATGTGGGCCTCCTCCTCCCCTTACAGCCCTCCTTCCCTCTCCGAATGAGCTGTCTGGGAGACTTGCGACCTACGCAACCGTCCTAAACACGCATTTATAAGACATATGCCACTGCAAATGATACTTCCTAACAGATTATTCGCAGTTGTTCCTTGTGGGTTCTAAATTTTCCTTTCAGTTCTAAGGATCTTGATGATTCCAACAGTTGTCGCAATGTGTGACTGATACATGGGGATTGTCGTATCACTATTTATGTTTCAGAAAAATTTAACAAGTGGTATATGCAACGCAGAGGCATTGTGAGCCACAAAATTTTTCGTCACTGTGGCATTAGAATGTAATAATTCCCTTTAGCTTTGTAAATAAAGAACCTACCTTAACATTTCTATACTCGTTGGAGAAACGTGGGCCTCCTCCTCCCCATACAGCCCTCCTTCCCTCTACGAATGAGCTCTCTGCGACAATTGCGACTTTCCCAACCGTCCTAAACACGGGTTTTTAAAACATATGCCACTGCAAATGATATTTCCTAACACATTATTCGCAGTTGTTCCTTGTGGGTTCTAAATTTTCCTTTCAGTTCCAAGGATCTTGATGATTCCAAAAGTTGTCGCAATGTGTGACTGATACATGGAGGTTGTCGTAGAACTATCTATGTTTCAGAAATATTTAACAAGTCGTATATGCAACGCAGAGGCATTGTGAGCCACAAAATTTTTCGTCACTGTGGCATTAGAATGTAATAAGTCCCTTTAGCTTTGTAAATATAGTACCTATCTTAACATTTCTATACTCGTTGGAGAAATGTGGGCATATTCCTCCCCTTACAGCTCTCCTTCCCTCTCCGAATGAGCTCCCTGCGGCAATTACGACTTAGGCAACCGTCCTAAACACGCGTTTTCAAGACATATGCCACTGCAAATGATACTTCCTAACACATTATTCGCAGTTGTTCCTTGTGGGTTCTAAATTTTCCTTTCAGTTCAAAGGATCTTGATGATTCCAAAAGTTGTCGCAATGTGTGACTGATACATGGAGGTTGTCGTTGAACTATTTATGTTTCAGAAATATTTAACAAGTCGTATATGCAACGCAGAGGCATTGTGAGCCACAAATTTTTTCGTCACTGTGGCATTAGAATGTAATAAGTCCATTTAGCTTTGTGAATATAGTACCTATCTTAACATTTCTATACTCGTTGGAGAAATGTGGGCCTCCTCCTAACCTGACAGCCCTTCTTCCCTCTCCGAATGAGCTCTCTGCGGCAATTGCGATCTACGCAACCGTCCCAAACACGCGTTTTTAAGACATATGCCACTGCAAATGATACTTCCTAACACATTATTCGCAGTTGATCCTTGTGGGTTCTAAATTTTCCTTTCAGTTCCAAGGATCTTGATGATTCCAACAGTTGTCGCAATGTGTGACTGATACATGGAGGTTGTCGTAGCACTGTTTATGTTTCAGAAATATTTAACAAGTGGTATATGCAACGCAGAGGCATTGTGAGCCACAAAATTTTTCGTCACTGTGGCATTAGAATGTAATAAGTCCCTTTAGCTTTGTAAATATAGTACCTCTCTTAACATTTCTACACTCGTTGGAGGAATGTGGGCCTCCTCCTCCCCTTACAGCCCTCCTTCCCTCTCCGAATGAGCTCTCTGCGGCAATTGCGACCTACCCAACCGTCCTAAACACGGGTTTCTAAGACATATGCCACTGCAAATGATACTTCCTAACACATTGCTCGCAGTTGTTCCTTGTGGGTTCTAAAATTTCCTTTCAGTTCCAAGGATCTTGATAATTCCAACAGTTGTCGCAATGTGTGACTGATGCATGGAGCTTGTCGTAGCAATATTTATGTTTCAGAAATACTTAACAAGTGGTATATGCAACGCAGAGGCATTGTGAGCCACAAAAGGTTTCGTCACTGTGGCATTAGAGTGTATTAAGTCCCTTTACCTTTGTAAATAAAGAACCTATCTTAACATTCCTATACTCGTTGGAGAAACGTGGCCGCCTCCTCTACTTACAGCCCTCCTTCCCTCTCCGAATGAGCTCTCTGCGGCAATTGCGACCTACCCAACCGTCCTAAAGACGCGTTTTTAAGACATACGCCACTGCAAATGATACTTCCTAACACATTATCCGCAGTTGTTCCTTGTGGGTTCTATATTTTCCATTCAGTTAAAAGGATCTTGATGATTTCAACAGTTGTCGCAATGTGTGACTGATACATGGAGGTTGTCGTAGCACTGTTTATGTTTCAGAAATATTTAACAAGTGGTATATGCAACGCAGAGGCATTGTGAGCCACAAAAGTTTTCGTCACTGTGGCATTAGAATGTAATAAGTCCCTTTAGGTTTGTAAATAAAGAACCTATCTTAACATTTCTATACTCGTTGGAGAAATGTGGGCCTCCTCCTCCCCTTACAGCCCTCCTTCCCTCTCCGAATGAGCTGTCTGGGAGACTTGCGACCTACGCAACCGTCCTAAACACGCGTTTTTAAGACATATGCCAGTGCAAATGATACTTCCTAACAGATTATTCGCAGTTGTTCCTTGTGGGTTCCAAATTTTCCTTTCAGTTCTAAGGATCTTGATGATTCCAACAGTTGTCGCAATGTGTGACTGATACATGGAGATTGTCGTATCACTATTTATGTTTCAGAAATATTTAACAAGTGGTATATGCAACGCAGAGGCATTGTGAGCCACAAAATTTTTCGTCACTGTGGCATTAGAATGTAATAAGTCCCTTTAGCTTTGTAAATAAAGAACCTACCTTAACATTTCTATACTCGTTGGAGAAACGTGGGCCTCCTCCTCCCCATACAGCCCTCCTTCCCTCTACGAATGAGCTCCCTGCGGCAATTGCGACCTACCCAACCGTCCTAAACACGGGTTTTTAAGACATATGCCACTGCAAATGATATTTCCTAACACATTATTCGCAGTTGTTCCTTGTGGGTTCTAAATTTTCCTTTCAGTTCCAAGGATCTTGATGATTCCAAAAGTTGTCGCAATGTGTGACTGATACAAGGAGGTTGTCGTAGAACTATCTATGATTCAGAAATATTTAACAAGTCGTATATGCAACGCAGAGGCATTGTGACCCACAAAATTTTTCGTCACTGTGGCATTAGAATGTAATAACTCCCTTTAGCTTTGTAAATATAGTACCTATCTCAACATGTCTATACTCGTTGGAGAAATGTGGGCCTCCTCTTCCCCTTAAAGCTCTCCTTCCCTCTCCGAATGAGCTCTCTGCGGCAATTGCGACTTACGCAACCGTCCTAAACACGCGTTTTCAAGACATATGCCACTGCAAATGATACTTCCTAACACATTATTCGCAGTTGTTCCTTGTGGGTTCTAAATTTTCCTTTCAGTTCCGAGGATCTTGATGATTCCAACAGTTGTCGCAATGTGTGACTGATACAAGGAGATTGTCGTATCACTATTTATGTTTCAGAAATATTTAACAAGTGGTATATGCAACGCAGAGGCATTGTGAGCCACAAAATTTTTCGTCACTGTGGCATTAGAATGTAATAAGTCCCTTTAGCTTTGTAAATATAGTACCTATCTTAACATTTCTATACTCGTTGGAGAAATGTGGGCATCCTCCTCCCCTTACAGCTCTCCTTCCCTCTCCGAATGAGCTCTCTGCGGCAATTGCGACTTAGGCAACCGTCCTAAACACGCGTTTTCAAGACATATGCCACTGCAAATGATACTTCCTAACACATTATTCGCAGTTGTTCCTTGTGGGTTCTAAATTTTCCTTTCAGTTCCAAGGATCTTGATGATTCCAAAAGTTGTCGCAATGTGTGACTGATACATGGAGGTTGTCGTTGAACTATTTATGTTTCAGAAATATTTAACAAGTCGTATATGCAACGCAGAGGCATTGTGAGCCACAAAATTTTTCGTCACTGTGGCAATAGAATGTAATAAGTCCATTTAGCTTTGTGAATATAGTACCTATCTTAACATTTCTATACTCGTTGAAGAAATGTGGGCCTCCTCCTAACCTGACAGCCCTTCTTCCCTCTCCGAATGAGCTCTCTGCGGCAATTGCGACCTACGCAACCGTCCCAAACACGCGTTTTTAAGACATATGCCACTGCAAATGATACTTCCTAACACATTATTCGCAGTTGATCCTTGTGGGTTCTAAATTTTCCTTTCAGTTCCAAGGATCTTGATGATTCCAACAGTTGTCGCAATGTGTGACTGATACATGGAGGTTGTCGTAGCACTGTTTATGTTTCAGAAATATTTAACAAGTGGTATATGCAACGCAGAGGCATTGTGAGCCACAAAATTTTTCGTCACTGTGGCATTAGAATGTAATAAGTCCCTTTAGCTTTGTAAATATAGTACCTCTCTTAACATTTCTACACTCGTTGGAGGAATGTGGGCCTCCTCCTCCCCTTACAGCCCTCCTTCCCTCTCCGAATGAGCTCTCTGCGGCAATTGCGACCTACCCAACCGTCCTAAACACGGGTTTCTAAGACATATGCCACTGCAAATGATACTTCCTAACACATTGCTCGCAGTTGTTCCTTGTGGGTTCTAAAATTTCCTTTCAGTTCCAAGGATCTTGATAATTCCAACAGTTGTCGCAATGTGTGACTGATGCATGGAGCTTGTCGTAGCAATATTTATGTTTCAGAAATACTTAACAAGTGGTATATGCAACGCAGAGGCATTGTGAGCCACAAAAGGTTTCGTCACTGTGGCATTAGAGTGTATTAAGTCCCTTTACCTTTGTAAATAAAGAACCTATCTTAACATTCCTATACTCGTTGGAGAAACGTGGCCGCCTCCTCTACTTACAGCCCTCCTTCCCTCTCCGAATGAGCTCTCTGCGGCAATTGCGACCTACCCAACCGTCCTAAAGACGCGTTTTTAAGACATACGCCACTGCAAATGATACTTCCTAACACATTATCCGCAGTTGTTCCTTGTGGGTTCTATATTTTCCATTCAGTTAAAAGGATCTTGATGATTTCAACAGTTGTCGCAATGTGTGACTGATACATGGAGGTTGTCGTAGCACTGTTTATGTTTCAGAAATATTTAACAAGTGGTATATGCAACGCAGAGGCATTGTGAGCCACAAAAGTTTTCGTCACTGTGGCATTAGAATGTAATAAGTCCCTTTAGGTTTGTAAATAAAGAACCTATCTTAACATTTCTATACTCGTTGGAGAAATGTGGGCCTCCTCCTCCCCTTACAGCCCTCCTTCCCTCTCCGAATGAGCTGTCTGGGAGACTTGCGACCTACGCAACCGTCCTAAACACGCGTTTTTAAGACATATGCCAGTGCAAATGATACTTCCTAACAGATTATTCGCAGTTGTTCCTTGTGGGTTCCAAATTTTCCTTTCAGTTCTAAGGATCTTGATGATTCCAACAGTTGTCGCAATGTGTGACTGATACATGGAGATTGTCGTATCACTATTTATGTTTCAGAAATATTTAACAAGTGGTATATGCAACGCAGAGGCATTGTGAGCCACAAAATTTTTCGTCACTGTGGCATTAGAATGTAATAAGTCCCTTTAGCTTTGTAAATAAAGAACCTACCTTAACATTTCTATACTCGTTGGAGAAACGTGGGCCTCCTCCTCCCCATACAGCCCTCCTTCCCTCTACGAATGAGCTCCCTGCGGCAATTGCGACCTACCCAACCGTCCTAAACACGGGTTTTTAAGACATATGCCACTGCAAATGATATTTCCTAACACATTATTCGCAGTTGTTCCTTGTGGGTTCTAAATTTTCCTTTCAGTTCCAAGGATCTTGATGATTCCAAAAGTTGTCGCAATGTGTGACTGATACAAGGAGGTTGTCGTAGAACTATCTACGATTCAGAAATATTTAACAAGTCGTATATGCAACGCAGAGGCATTGTGACCCACAAAATTTTTCGTCACTGTGGCATTAGAATGTAATAACTCCCTTTAGCTTTGTAAATATAGTACCTATCTCAACATGTCTATACTCGTTGGAGAAATGTGGGCCTCCTCCTCCCCTTAAAGCTCTCCTTCCCTCTCCGAATGAGCTCTCTGCGGCAATTGCGACTTACGCAACCGTCCTAAACACGCGTTTTCAAGACATATGCCACTGCAAATGATACTTCCTAACACATTATTCGCAGTTGTTCCTTGTGGGTTCTAAATTTTCCTTTCAGTTCCGAGGATCTTGATGATTCCAACAGTTGTCGCAATGTGTGACTGATACAAGGAGATTGTCGTATCACTATTTATGTTTCAGAAATATTTAACAAGTGGTATATGCAACGCAGAGGCATTGTGAGCCACAAAATTTTTCGTCACTGTGGCATTAGAATGTAATAAGTCCCTTTAGCTTTGTAAATATAGTACCTATCTTAACATTTCTATACTCGTTGGAGAAATGTGGGCATCCTCCTCCCCTTACAGCTCTCCTTCCCTCTCCGAATGAGCTCTCTGCGGCAATTGCGACTTAGGCAACCGTCCTAAACACGCGTTTTCAAGACATATGCCACTGCAAATGATACTTCCTAACACATTATTCGCAGTTGTTCCTTGTGGGTTCTAAATTTTCCTTTCAGTTCCAAGGATCTTGATGATTCCAAAAGTTGTCGCAATGTGTGACTGATACATGGAGGTTGTCGTTGAACTATTTATGTTTCAGAAATATTTAACAAGTCGTATATGCAACGCAGAGGCATTGTGAGCCACAAAATTTTTCGTCACTGTGGCAATAGAATGTAATAAGTCCATTTAGCTTTGTGAATATAGTACCTATCTTAACATTTCTATACTCGTTGAAGAAATGTGGGCCTCCTCCTAACCTGACAGCCCTTCTTCCCTCTCCGAATGAGCTCTCTGCGGCAATTGCGACCTACGCAACCGTCCCAAACACGCGTTTTTAAGACATATGCCACTGCAAATGATACTTCCTAACACATTATTCGCAGTTGATCCTTGTGGGTTCTAAATTTTCCTTTCAGTTCCAAGGATCTTGATGATTCCAACAGTTGTCGCAATGTGTGACTGATACATGGAGGTTGTCGTAGCACTGTTTATGTTTCAGAAATATTTAACAAGTGGTATATGCAACGCAGAGGCATTGTGAGCCACAAAATTTTTCGTCACTGTGGCATTAGAATGTAATAAGTCCCTTTAGCTTTGTAAATATAGTACCTCTCTTAACATTTCTACACTCGTTGGAGGAATGTGGGACTCCTCCTCCCCTTACAGCCCTCCTTCCCTCTCCGAATGAGCTCTCTGCGGCAATTGCGACCTACCCAACCGTCCTAAACACGGGTTTCTAAGACATATGCCACTGCAAATGATACTTCCTAACACATTGCTCGCAGTTGTTCCTTGTGGGTTCTAAAATTTCCTTTCAGTTCCAAGGATCTTGATAATTCCAACAGTTGTCGCAATGTGTGACTGATGCATGGAGCTTGTCGTAGCAATATTTATGTTTCAGAAATACTTAACAAGTGGTATATGCAACGCAGAGGCATTGTGAGCCACAAAAGGTTTCGTCACTGTGGCATTAGAGTGTATTAAGTCCCTTTACCTTTGTAAATAAAGAACCTGTCTTAACATTCCTATACTCGTTGGAGAAACGTGGGCCGCCTCCTCTACTTACAGCCCTCCTTCCCTCTCCGAATGAGCTCTCTGCGGCAATTGCGACCTACCCAACCGTCCTAAACACGCGTTTTTAAGCCATACGCCACTGCAAATGATACTTCCTAACACATTATCCGCAGTTGTTCCTTGTGGGTTCTATATTTTCCTTTCAGTTAAAAGGATCTTGATGATTTCAACAGTTGTCGCAATGTGTGACTGATACATGGAGGTTGTCGTAGCACTATTTATGTTTCAGATATATTTAACAAGTGGTATATGCAACGCAGAGGCATTGTGAGCCACAAAAGTTTTCGTCACTGTGGCATTAGAATGTAATAAGTCCCTATAGCTTTGTAAATATAGTACCTCTCTTAACATTTCTACACTCGTTGGAGGAATGTGGGCCTCCTCCTCCCCTTACAGCCCTCCTTCCCTCTCCGAATGAGCTCTCTGCGGCAATTGCGACCTACCCAACCGTCCTAAACACGGGTTTCTAAGACATATGCCACTGCAAATGATACTTCCTAACACATTGCTCGCAGTTGTTCCTTGTGGGGTCTAAAATTTCCTTTCAGTTCTAAGGATCTTGATGATTCCAACAGTTGTCGCAATGTGTGACTGATACATGGAGATTGTCGTATCACTATTTATGTTTCAGAAATATTTAACAAGTGGTATATGCAACGCAGAGGCATTGTGAGCCACAAAATTTTTCGTCACTGTGGCATTAGAATGTAATAAGTCCCTTTAGCTTTGTAAATAAAGAACCTACCTTAACATTTCTATACTCGTTGGAGAAACGTGGGCCTCCTCCTCCCCACACAGCCCTCCTTCCCTCTACGAATGAGCTCTCTGCGGCAATTGCGACCTACCCAACCGTCCTAAACACGCGTTTTTAAGACATATGCCACTGCAAATGATATTTCCTAACACATTATTCGCAGTTGTTCCTTGTGGGTTCTAAATTTTCCTTTCAGTTCCAAGGATCTTGATGATTCCAAAAGTTGTCGCAATGTGTGACTGATACATGGAGGTTGTCGTAGAAATATCTATGATTCAGAAATATTTAACAAGTCGTATATGCAACGCAGAGGCATTGTGACCCACAAAATTTTTCGTCACTGTGGCATTAGAATGTAATAACTCCCTTTAGCTTTGTAAATATAGTACCTATCTCAAAATGTCTATACACGTTGGAGAAATGTGGGCCTCCTCCTCCCCTTACAGCTCTCCTTCCCTCTCCGAATGAGCTCTCTGCGGCAATTGCGACTTACGCAACCGTCCTAAACACGCGTTTTCAAGACATATGCCACTGCAAATGATACTTCCTAACACATTATTCGCAGTTGTTCCTTGTGGGTTCTAAATTTTCCTTTCAGTTCCGAGGATCTTGATGATTCCAACAGTTGTCGCAATGTGTGACTGATACATGGAGATTGTCGTATCACTATTTATGTTTCAGAAATATTTAACAAGTCGTATATGCAACGCAGAGGCATTGTGAGCCACAAAATTTTTCGTCACTGTGGCATTAGAATGTAATAAGTCCCTTTAGCTTTGTAAATATAGTACCTATCTTAACATTTCTATACTCGTTGGAGAAATGTGGGCATCCTCCTCCCCTTACAGCTCTCCTTCCCTCTCCGAATGAGCTCTCTGCGGCAATTGCGACTTAGGCAACCGTCCTAAACACGCGTTTTCAAGACATATGCCACTGCAAATGATACTTCCTAACACATTATTCGCAGTTGTTCCTTGTGGGTTCTAAATTTTCCTTTCAGTTCCAAGGATCTTGATGATTCCAAAAGTTGTCGCAATGTGTGACTGATACATGGAGGTTGTCGTTGAACTATTTATGTTTCAGAAATATTTAACAAGTCGTATATGCAACGCAGAGGCATTGTGAGCCACAAAATTTTTCGTCACTGTGGCATTAGAATGTAATAAGTCCATTTAGCTTTGTGAATATAGTACCTATCTTAACATTTCTATACTCGTTGGAGAAATGTGGGCCTCCTCCTAACCTGACAGCCCTTCTTCCCTCTCCGAATGAGCTCTCTGCGGCAATTGCGACCTACGCAACCGTCCCAAACACGCGTTTTTAAGACATATGCCACTGCAAATGATACTTCCTAACACATTATTCGCAGTTGATCCTTGTGGGTTCTAAATTTTCCTTTCAGTTCCAAGGATCTTGATGATTCCAACAGTTGTCGCAATGTGTGACTGATACATGGAGGTTGTCGTAGCACTGTTTATGTTTCAGAAATATTTAACAAGTGGTATATGCAACGCAGAGGCATTGTGAGCCACAAAATTTTTCGTCACTGTGGCATTAGAATGTAATAAGTCCCTTTAGCTTTGTAAATATAGTACCTCTCTTAACATTTCTACACTCGTTGGAGGAATGTGGGCCTCCTCCTCCCCTTACAGCCCTCCTTCCCTCTCCGAATGAGCTCTCTGCGGCAATTGCGACCTACCCAACCGTCCTAAACACGGGTTTCTAAGACATATGCCACTGCAAATGATACTTCCTAACACATTGCTCGCAGTTGTTCCTTGTGGGTTCTAAAATTTCCTTTCAGTTCCAAGGATCTTGATAATTCCAACAGTTGTCGCAATGTGTGACTGATGCATGGAGCTTGTCGTAGCAATATTTATGTTTCAGAAATACTTAACAAGTGGTATATGCAACGCAGAGGCATTGTGAGCCACAAAAGGTTTCGTCACCGTGGCATTAGAGTGTATTAAGTCCCTTTACCTTTGTAAATAAAGAACCTATCTTAACATTCCTATACTCGTTGGAGAAACGTGGGCCGCCTCCTCTACTTACAGCCCTCCTTCCCTCTCCGAATGAGCTCTCTGCGGCAATTGCGACCTACCCAACCGTCCTAAACACGCGTTTTTAAGACATACGCCACTGCAAATGATACTTCCTAACACATTATCCGCAGTTGTTCCTTGTGGGTTCTATATTTTCCTTTCAGTTAAAAGGATCTTGATGATTTCAACAGTTGTCGCAATGTGTGACTGATACATGGAGGTTGTCGTAGCACTATTTATGTTTCAGATATATTTAACAAGTGGTATATGCAACGCAGAGGCATTGTGAGCCACAAAAGTTTTCGTCACTGTGGCATTAGAATGTAATAAGTCCCTTTAGCTTTGTAAATATAGTACCTCTCTTAACATTTCTACACTCGTTGGAGGAATGTGGGCCTCCTCCTCCCCTTACAGCCCTCCTTCCCTCTCCGAATGAGCTCTCTGCGGCAATTGCGACCTACCCAACCGTCCTAAACACGGGTTTCTAAGACATATGCCACTGCAAATGATACTTCCTAACACATTGCTCGCAGTTGTTCCTTGTGGGTTCTAAAATTTCCTTTCAGTTCTAAGGATCTTGATGATTCCAACAGTTGTCGCAATGTGTGACTGATACATGGAGATTGTCGTATCACTATTTATGTTTCAGAAATATTTAACAAGTGGTATATGCAACGCAGAGGCATTGTGAGCCACAAAATTTTTCGTCACTGTGGCATTAGAATGTAATAAGTCCCTTTAGCTTTGTAAATAAAGAACCTACCTTAACATTTCTATACTCGTTGGAGAAACGTGGGCCTCCTCCTCCCCATACAGCCCTCCTTCCCTCTACGAATGAGCTCTCTGCGGCAATTGCGACCTACCCAACCGTCCTAAACACGCGTTTTTAAGACATATGCCACTGCAAATGATATTTCCTAACACATTATTCGCAGTTGTTCCTTGTGGGTTCTAAATTTTCCTTTCAGTTCCAAGGATCTTGATGATTCCAAAAGTTGTCGCAATGTGTGACTGATACATGGAGGTTGTCGTAGAACTATCTATGATTCAGAAATATTTAACAAGTCGTATATGCAACGCAGAGGCATTGTGACCCACAAAATTTTTCGTCACTGTGGCATTAGAATGTAATAACTCCCTTTAGCTTTGTAAATATAGTACCTATCTCAACATGTCTATACTCGTTGGAGAAATGTGGGCCTCCTCCTCCACTTACAGCTCTCCTTCCCTCTCCGAATGAGCTCTCTGCGGCAATTGCGACTTACGCAACCGTCCTAAACACGCGTTTTCAAGACATATGCCACTGCAAATGATACTTCCTAACACATTATTCGCAGTTGTTCCTTGTGGGTTCTAAATTTTCCTTTCAGTTCCGAGGATCTTGATGATTCCAAAAGTTGTCCCAATGTGTGACTGATACATGGAGGTTGTCGTAGAACTATTTATGTTTCAGAAATATTTAACAAGTCGTATATGCAACGCAGAGGCATTGTGAGCCACAAAATGTTTCGTCACTGTGGCATTAGAATGTAATAAGTCCCTTTAGCTTTTTTAAATGTAGTACCTATCTGAACATTTCTATACTCGTTGGAGTAATGTGGGCCTCCTCCTCCCCTTACAGCCCTCCTTCCCTCTACGAATGAGCTCTCTGCGGCAATTGCGACCTACCCGACAGTCTTAAACACGCGTTTTTAAGACATATGCCACTGCAAATGATACTTCCTAACACATTATTCGCAGTTGTTCCTTGTGGGTTCTAAATTTTCCTTTCAGTTCCAAGGATCTTGATGATTCCAAAAGTTGTCGCAATGTGTGACTGATACATGGAGGTTGTCGTTGAACTATTTATGTTTCAGAAATATTTAACAAGTCGTATATGCAACGCAGAGGCATTGTGAGCCACAAAATTTTTCGTCACTGTGGCATTAGAATGTAATAAGTCCATTTAGCTTTGTGAATATAGTACCTATCTTAACATTTCTATACTCGTTGGAGAAATGTGGGCCTCCTCCTAACCTGACAGCCCTTCTTCCCTCTCCGAATGAGCTCTCTGCGGCAATTGCGACCTACGCAACCGTCCCAAACACGCGTTTTTAAGACATATGCCACTGCAAATAATACTTCCTAACACATTATTCGCAGTTGATCCTTGTGGGTTCTAAATTTTCCTTTCAGTTCCAAGGACCTTGATGATTCCAACAGTTGTCGCAATGTGTGACTGATACATGGAGGTTGTCATAGCACTGTTTATGTTTCAGAAATATTTAACAAGTGGTATATGCAACGCAGAGGCATTGTGAGCCACAAAATTTTTCGTCACTGTGGCATTAGAATGTAATAAGTCCCTTTAGCTTTGTAAATATAGTACCTCTCTTAACATTTCTACACTCGTTGGAGGAATGTGGGCCTCCTCCTCCCCTTACAGCCCTCCTTCCCTCTCCGAATGAGCTCTCTGCGGCAATTGCGACCTACCCAACCGTCCTAAACACGGGTTTCTAAGACATATGCCACTGCAAATGATACTTCCTAACACATTATTCGCAGTTGTTTCTTGTGGGTTCTAAAATTTCCTTTCAGTTCCAAGGATCTTGATAATTCCAACAGTTGTCGCAATGTGTGACTGATGCATGGAGCTTGTCGTAGCAATATTTATGTTTCAGAAATACATAACAAGTGGTATATGCAACGCAGAGGCATTGTGAGCCACAAAAGGTTTCGTCACTGTGGCATTAGAGTGTATTAAGTCCCTTTACCTTTGTAAATAAAGAACCTATCTTAACATTCCTATACTCGTTGGAGAAACGTGGGCCGCCTCCTCTACTTACAGCCCTCCTTCCCTCTCCGAATGAGCTCTCTGCGGCAATTGCGACCTACCCAACCGTCCTAAACACGCGTTTTTAAGACATACGCCACTGCAAATGATACTTCCTAACACATTATCCGCAGTTGTTCCTTGTGGGTTCTATATTTTCCTTTCAGTTAAAAGGATCTTGATGATTTCAACAGTTGTCGCAATGTGTGACTGATACATGGAGGTTGTCGTAGCACTATTTATGTTTCAGATATATTTAACAAGTGGTATATGCAACGCAGAGGCATTGTGAGCCACAAAAGTTTTCGTCACTGTGGCATTAGAATGTAATAAGTCCCTTTAGCTTTGTAAATAAAGAACCTATCTTAACATTTCTATACTCGTTGGAGAAATGTGGGCCTCCTCCGCCCCTTACAGCCCTCCTTCCCTCTCTGAATGAGCTGTCTGGGAGACTTGCGACCTACGCAACCGTCCTAAACACGCGTTTTTAAGACATATGCCAGTGCAAATGATACTTCCTAACAGATTATTCGCAGTTGTTCCTTGTGGGTTCTAAATTTTCCTTTCAGTTCTAAGGATCTTGATGATTCCAACAGTTGTCGCAATGTGTGACTGATACATGGAGATTGTCGTATCACTATTTATGTTTCAGAAATATTTAACAAGTGGTATATGCAACGCAGAGGCATTGTGAGCCACAAAATTTTTCGTCACTGTGGCATTAGAATGTAATAAGTCCCTTTAGCTTTGTAAATAAAGAACCTACCTTAACATTTCTATACTCGTTGGAGAAACGTGGGCCTCCTCCTCCCCATACAGCCCTCCTTCCCTCTACGAATGAGCTCTCTGCGGCAATTGCGACCTACCCAACCGTCCTAAACACGCGTTTTTAAGACATATGCCACTGCAAATGATATTTCCTAACACATTATTCGCAGTTGTTCCTTGTAGGTTCTAAATTTTCCTTTCAGTTCCAAGGATCTTGATGATTCCAAAAGTTGTCGCAATGTGTGACTGGTACATGGAGGTTGTCGTAGAACTATCTATGATTCAAAAATATTTAACAAGTCGTATATGCAACGCAGAGGCATTGTGACCCACAAAATTTTTCGTCACTGTGGCATTAGAATGTAATAACTCCCTTTAGCTTTGTAAATATAGTACCTATCTCAACATGTCTATACTCGTTGGAGAAATGTGGGCCTCCTCCTCCCCTTACAGCTCTCCTTCCCTCTCCGAATGAGCTCTCTGCGGCAATTGCGACTTACGCAACCGTCCTAAACACGCGTTTTCAAGACATATGCCACTGCAAATGATACTTCCTACAACATTATTCGCAGTTGTTCCTTGTGGGTTCTAAATTTTCCTTTCAGTTCCGAGGATCTTGATGATTCCAAAAGTTGTCGCAATGTGTGACTGATACATGGAGGTTGTCGTAGAACTATTTATGTTTCAGAAATATTTAACAAGTCGTATATGCAACGCAGAGGCATTGTGAGCCACAAAATTTTTCGTCACTGTGGCATTAGAATGTAATGAGTCCCTTTAGCTTTGTGAATATAGTACCTATCTTAACATTTCTATACTCGTTGGAGAAATGTAGGCCTCCTCCTCCCCTTACAGCCCTTCTTCCCTCTCCGAATGAGCTCTCTGCGGCAATTGCGATCTACGCAACCGTCCCAAACACGCGTTTTTAAGACATATGCCACTGCAAATGATACTTCCTAACACATTATTCGCAGTTGTTCCTTGTGGGTTCTAAATTTTCCTTTCAGTTCCAAGGATCTTGATGATTCCAACAGTTGTCGCAATGTGTGACTGATACATGGAGGTTGTCGTAGCACTATTTATGTTTCAGAAATATTTAACAAGTGGTATATGCAACGCAGAGGCATTGTGAGCCACAAAATTTTTCGTCACTGTGCATTAGAATGTAATAAGTCCCTTTAGCTTTGTAAATATAGTACCTATCTTAACATTTCTACACTCGTTGGAGGAATGTGGGCCTCCTCCTCCCCTTACAGCCCTCCTTCCCTCTCCGAATGAGCTCTCTGCGGCAATTGCGACCTACGCAACCGTCCTAAACACGCGTTTTTTAGACATATGCCACTGCAAATGATACTTCCTAACACATTATTCGCAGTTGTTCCTTGTGGGTTTTAAATTTTCCTTTCAGTTCCAAGGATCTTGATGATTCCAACAGTTGTCGCAATGTGTGACTGATGCATGGAGGTTGTCGTAGCACTATTTATGTTTCAGAAATATTTAACAAGTGGTATATGCAACGCAGAGGCATTGTGAGCCACAAAATTTTTCGTCACTGTGGCATTAGAATGTAATAAGTCCATTTAGCTTTGTAAATAAAGAACCTATCTTAACATTTCTATACTCGTTGGAGAAATGTGGGCCTCCCCCACCCCTTACAGCCCTCCTTCCCTCTCCGAATGAGCTCTCTGCGGCACTTGCGACCTACCCAACCGTCCTAAACACGGGTTTTTAAGACATATGCCACTGCAAATGATACTTCCTAACACATTGCTCGCAGTTGTTCCTTGTGGGTTCTAAATTTTCCTTTCAGTTCCAAGGATCTTGATGATTCCAACAGTTGTCGCAATGTGTGACTGATGCATGGAGCTTGTCGTAGCACTATTTATGTTTCAGAAATATTTAACAAGTGGTATATGCAACGCAGAGGCATTGTGAGCCACAAAAGGTTTCGTCACTGTGGCATTAGAGTGTAATAAGTCCCTTTAGCTTTGTAAATAAAGAACCTATCTTAACATTCCTATACTCGTTGGAGAAACGTGGGCCGCCTCCTCTACTTACAGCCCTCCTTCCCTCTCCGAATGAGCTCTCTGCGGCAATTGCGACATACGCAACCGTCCTAAACTCACGTTTTTAAGACATATGCCGATGCAGATGATACTTCCTAACACATTATTCGCAGTTGTTCCTTCTGGGTTCTAAATTTTCCTTTCAGTTCCAAGGAACGTGATGATTCCAACAGTTGTCGCAATATGTGACTGATGCATGGAGGTTGTCGTAGCACTATTTATGTTTCAGAAGTATCTAACAAGTGGTATATGCAACGCAGAGGCATTGTGAGCCACAAAATTTTTCTTCACTGTGGCATTAGAAAGTAGTAAGTCCCTTTAGCTTTGTAAATAAAGAACCTATCTCAACATTTCTATACTCGTCGGAGAAACGTGGGCCTCCTCCTCCCCTTACAGCCCTCCCTCCCTCACCGAATGAGCTCTCTGCGGCAATTGCGACCTACCCAACCGTCCTAAACACGCGTTTTTAAGACATACGCCACTGCAAATGATACTTCCTAACGCATTATTCGCAGTTGTTCCTTGTGGGTTCTAAATTTTCCTTTCAGTTAAAAGGATCTTGATGATTTCAACAGTTGTCGCAATGTGTGACTGATACATGGAGGTTGTCGTAGCACTATTTATGTTTCAGATATATTTAACAAGTGGTATATGCAACGCAGAGGCATTGTGAGCCACAAGAGTTTTCGTCACTGTGGCATTAGAATGTAATAAGTACCTTTAGCTTTGTAAATAAAGAACCTATCTTAACATTTCTATACTCGTTGGAGAAATGTGGGCCTCCTCCTCCCCTTACAGCCCTCCTTCCCTCTCCGAATGAGCTCTCTGCGGCAATTGCGACCTACGCAACCGTCCTAAACACGCGTTTTTAAGACATATGCCACTGCAAATGATACTTCCTAACACATTATACGCAGTTGTTCCTTGTGGGTTCTAAATTTTCCTTTCAGTTCCAAGGATCTTGATGATTTCAACAGTTGTCGCAATGTGTGACTGATACATGGAGGTTGTCGTAGCACTATTTATGTTTCAGAAATATTTAACAAGTGGTATATGCAACGCAGAGGCATTGTGAGCCACAAAAGTTTTCGTCACTGTGGCATTAGAATGTAATAAGTTTCTTTTAGCTTTGTAAATAAAGAACCTACCTTAACATTTCTATACTCGTTGGATTAACGTGGGCCTCCTCCTCCCCTTACAGCCCTCCTTCCTTCTCCGAATGAGCTCTCTGTGGCAATTGCGACCTACGCAACCGTCCTAAACACGCGTTTTTAAGACATATGCCACTGCAAATGATACTTCCTAACACATTTTTCGCAGTTGTTCCTTGTGGGTTCTAAATTTTCCTTTCAGTTCCAAGGATCTTGATGATTCCAACAGTTGTCGCAATGTGTGACTGATACATGGAGCTTGTCGTAGCACTATTTATGTTTCAGAAATATTTATCAAGTGGTATATGCAACGCAGAGGCATTGTGAGTCACAAAAGTTTTCGTCACTGTGACATTAGAATGTAATAAGTCCCTTTAGCTTTGTAAATAAAGAACCTACCTTAACATTTCTATACTCGTTGGAGAAACGTGGGCCTCATCCTCCCCTTACAGCCCTCCTTCCCTCTCCGAATGAGCTCTCTGCGGCAATTGCGACCTACCCAACCGTCCTGAACACGCGTTTTTAAGACATATGCCACTGCAAATGATACTTCCTAACACATTATTCGCAGTTGTTCCTTGTGGGTTCTAAATTTTCCTTTCAGTTCCTAGGATCTTGATGATTCCAACAGCTGTCGCAATGTGTGACTGATGCATGGAGCTTGTCGTAGCACTATTTATGTTTCAGAAATATTTAACAAGTGGTATATGCAACGAAGAGGCATTGTGAGCCACAAAAGTTTTCGTCACTGTGGCATTAGAGTGTAATAAGTCCCTTTAGCTTTGTAAATAAGGAACCTATCTTAACATTCCTATACTCGTTGGAGATACGTGGGCCGCCTCCTCCCCTTACAGCCCTCCTTCCCTTTCCGAATGAGCTCTCTGCTGCAATTGCGACATACGCAACCGTCCTAAACTCACGTTTTTAAGACATATGCCAATTTAGATGATACTTCCTAACACATTATTCGCAGTTGTTCCTTCTGGGTTCTAAATTTTCCTTTCAGTTCCAAGGATCTTGATGATTCCAACATTTGTCGCAATGTGTGACTGATACATGGAGCTTGTCGTAGCACTATTTACGTTTCAGAAATATTTAACAAGTGGTATATGCAACGCAGAGGCATTGTGAGCCACAAAATTTTTCGTCACTGTGGCATTAGAATGTAATAAGTCCCTTTAGCTTTGTAAATAAAGAACCTATCTTAACATTTCTATACTCGTTGGAGAAATGTGGGCCTCCTCCTCCCCTTACAGCTCTCCTTCCCTCTCCGAATGAGCTCTCTGCGGCAATTGCGACTTACGCAACCGTCCTAAACACGCGTTTTCAAGACATATGCCACTGCAAATGATACTTCCTAACACATTATTCGCAGTTGTTCCTTGTGGGTTCTAAATTTTCCTTTCAGTTCCGAGGATCTTGATGATTCCAAAAGTTGTCGCAATGTGTGACTGATACATGGAGGTTGTCGTAGAACTATTTATGTTTCAGAAATATTTAACAAGTCGTATATGCAACGCAGAGGCATTGTGAGCCACAAAATTTTTCGTCACTGTGGCATTAGAATGTAATGAGTCCCTTTAGCTTTGTGAATATAGTACCTATCTTAACATTTCTATACTCGTTGGAGAAATGTAGGCCTCCTCCTCCCCTTACAGCCCTTCTTCCCTCTCCGAATGAGCTCTCTGCGGCAATTGCGATCTACGCAACCGTCCCAAACACGCGTTTTTAAGACATATGCCACTGCAAATGATACTTCCTAACACATTATTCGCAGTTGTTCCTTGTGGGTTCTAAATTTTCCTTTCAGTTCCAAGGATCTTGATGATTCCAACAGTTGTCGCAATGTGTGACTGATACATGGAGGTTGTCGTAGCACTATTTATGTTTCAGAAATATTTAACAAGTGGTATATGCAACACAGAGGCATTGTGAGCCACAAAATTTTTCGTCACTGTGCATTAGAATGTAATAAGTCCCTTTAGCTTTGTAAATATAGTACCTATCTTAACATTTCTACACTCGTTGGAGGAATGTGGGCCTCCTCCTCCCCTTACAGCCCTCCTTCCCTCTCCGAATGAGCTCTCTGCGGCAATTGCGACCTACGCAACCGTCCTAAACACGCGTTTTTAAGACATATGCCACTGCAAATGATACTTCCTAACACATTATTCGCAGTTGTTCCTTGTGGGTTTTAAATTTTCCTTTCAGTTCCAAGGATCTTGATGATTCCAACAGTTGTCGCAATGTGTGACTGATGCATGGAGGTTGTCGTAGCACTATTTATGTTTCAGAAATATTTAACAAGTGGTAATTGCAACGCAGAGGCATTGTGAGCCACAAAAGGTTTCGTCACTGTGGCATTAGAGTGTAATAAGCCCCTTTAGCTTTGTAAATAAAGAACCTATCTTAACATTCCTATACTCGTTGGAGAAACGTGGGCCGCCTCCTCTACTTACAGCCCTCCTTCCCTCTCCGAATGAGCTCTCTGCGGCAATTGCGACATACGCAACCGTCCTAAACTCACGTTTTTAAGACATATGCCGATGCAGATGATACTTCCTAACACATTATTCGCAGTTGTTCCTTCTGGGTTCTAAATTTTCCTTTCAGTTCCAAGGAACTTGATGATTCCAACAGTTGTCGCAATGTGTGACTGATGCATGGAGGTTGTCGTAGCACTATTTATGTTTCAGAAGTATCTAACAAGTGGTATATGCAACGCAGAGGCATTGTGAGCCACAAAATTTTTCTTCACTGTGGCATTAGAAAGTAGTAAGTCCCTTTAGCTTTGTAAATAAAGAACCTATCTCAACATTTCTATACTCGTCGGAGAAACGTGGGCCTCCTCCTCCCCTTACAGCCCTCCCTCCCTCTCCGAATGAGCTCTCTGCGGCAATTGCGACCTACCCAACCGTCCTAAACACGCGTTTTTAAGACATACGCCACTGCAAATGATACTTCCTAACGCATTATTCGCAGTTGTTCCTTGTGGGTTCTAAATTTTCCTTTCAGTTAAAAGGATCTTGATGATTTCAACAGTTGTCGCAATGTGTGACTGATACATGGAGGTTGTCGTAGCACTATTTATGTTTCAGATATATTTAACAAGTGGTATATGCAACGCAGAGGCATTGTGAGCCACAAGAGCTTTCGTCACTGTGGCATTAGAATGTAATAAGTACCTTTAGCTTTGTAAATAAAGAACCTATCTTAACATTTCTGTACTCGTTGGAGAAATGTGGGCCTCCTCCTCCCCTTACAGCCCTCCTTCCCTCTCCGAATGAGCTCTCTGCGGCAATTGCGACCTACGCAACCGTCCTAAACACGCGTTTTTAAGACATATGCCACTGCAAATGATACTTCCTAACACATTATTCGCAGTTGTTCCTTGTGGGTTCTAAATTTTCCTTTCAGTTCCAAGGATCTTGATGATTTCAACAGTTGTCGCAATGTGTGACTGATACATGGAGGTTGTCGTAGCACTATTTATGTTTCAGAAATATTTAACAAGTGGTATATGCAACGCAGGGGCATTGTGAGCCACAAAAGTTTTCGTCACTGTGGCATTAGAATGTAATAAGTTTCTTTTAGCTTTGTAAATAAAGAACCTACCTTAACATTTCTATACTCGTTGGATTAACGTGGGCCTCCTCCTCCCCTTACAGCCCTCCTTCCTTCTCCGAATGAGCTCTCTGTGGCAATTGCGACCTACGCAACCGTCCTAAACACGCGTTTTTAAGACATATGCCACTGCAAATGATACTTCCTAACACATTTTTCGCAGTTGTTCCTTGTGGGTTCTAAATTTTCCTTTCAGTTCCAAGGATCTTGATGATTCCAACAGTTGTCGCAATGTGTGACTGATACATGGAGCTTGTCGTAGCACTATTTATGTTTCAGAAATATTTATCAAGTGGTATATGCAACGCAGAGGCATTGTGAGTCACAAAAGTTTTCGTCACTGTGGCATTAGAATGTAATAAGTCCCTTTAGCTTTGTAAATAAAGAACCTACCTTAACATTTCTATACTCGTTGGAGAAACGTGGGCCTCATCCTCCCCTTACAGCCCTCCTTCCCTCTCCGAATGAGCTCTCTGCGGCAATTGCGACCTACCCAACCGTCCTGAACACGCGTTTTTAAGACATATGCCACTGCAAATGATACTTCCTAACACATTATTCGCAGTTGTTCCTTGTGGGTTCTAAATTTTCCTTTCAGTTCCTAGGATCTTGATGATTCCAACAGCTGTCGCAATGTGTGACTGATGCATGGAGCTTGTCGTAGCACTATTTATGTTTCAGAAATATTTAACAAGTGGTATATGCAACGAAGAGGCATTGTGAGCCACAAAAGTTTTCGTCACTGTGGCATTAGAGTGTAATAAGTCCCTTTAGCTTTGTAAATAAGGAACCTATCTTAACATTCCTATACTCGTTGGAGATACGTGGGCCGCCTCCTCCCCTTACAGCCCTCCTTCCCTTTCCGAATGAGCTCTCTGCTGCAATTGCGACATACGCAACCGTCCTAAACTCACGTTTTTAAGACATATGCCAATGCAGATGATACTTCCTAACACATTATTCGCAGTTGTTCCTTCTGGGTTCTAAATTTTCCTTTCAGTTCCAAGGATCTTGATGATAATAACAGTTGTCGCAATGTTTGACTGATGCATGGAGGTTGTCGTAGCACTATTTATGTTTCAGAAATATTTAACAAGTGGTATATGCAACGCAGAGGCATTGTGAGCCACAAAATTTTTCGTCACTGTGGTATTAGAATGTAATAAGTCCCTTTAGCTTTGTAAATAAAGAACCTATCTTAACATTTCTATACTCGTTGGAGAAATGTGGGCCTCCTCCTCCCCTTACAGCCCTCCTTCCCTCTCCGAATGAGCTCTCTGCGGCACTTGCGACCTACACAACCGTCCTAAACACGCGTTTTTAAGACATATGCCACTGCAAATGATACTTCCCAACACATTATTCGCAGTTGTTTCTTGTGGGTTCTAAATTTTCCTTTCAGTTCCAAGGATCTTGATGATTCCAACAGTTGTCGCAATGTGTGACTAATGCATGGAGCTTGTCGTAGCACTATTTATGTTTCAGAAATATTTAACAAGTGGTCTATGCAACGCAGAGGCATTGTGAGCCACAAAATTTTTCGTCACTGTGGCTTTAGAATGTAATAAGTCCCTTTAGCTTTGTAAATAAAGAACCTATCTTAACATTTCTATACTCGTTGGAGAAATGTGGGCCTCCTCCTCCCCTTACAGCCCTCCTTTCCTCTCCGAATGTGCTCTCTGCGGCAATTGCGACCTACGCAACCGTCTTAAACACCGCGTTTTTAAGACATATGCCACTGCATATGATACTTCCTAACACATTACTCGCAGTTGTTTCTTGTGGGTTCAAAATTTTCCTTTCAGTTCCAAGGATCTTGATGATTCCAACAGTTGTCGCAATGTGTGACTGATGCATGGAGGTTGTCGTAGCACTATTTATGTATCAGAAATATTTAACAAGTGGTATACGCAACGCAGAGGCATTGTGAGCCACCAATTTTTTTGTCACAGTGGCATTAGAATGTAATAAGTCCCTTTAGCTTTGTAAATAAAGAACCTATCTTAACATTTCTATACTCGTTGGAGAAATGTGGGCCTCCTCCTCCCCTTACAGCCCTCCTTCCCTCTCCGAATGAGCTCTCTGCGGCACTTGCGACCTACGCAACCGTCCTAAACACGCGTTTTTAAGACATATGCCTCTGCAAATGATACTTCCTAACACATTATTAGCAGATTTTCCTTGTGGGTTCTAAATTTTCCTTTCAGTTCCAAGGATCTTGATGATTCCAACGGTTGTCGCAATGTGTGACTGATGCATGGAGGTTGTCGTAGCACTATTTATGTTTCAGAAATATTTAACAAATGGTATATGCAACGCAGAGGCATTGTGAGCCACAAAATTTTTCGTCACTGTGGCATTAGAATGTAATAAGTCCCTTTAGCTTTGTAAATAAAGAACCTATCTTAACATTTCTATACTCGTTGGAGAAATGTGGGCCTCCTCCTCCCCTTACAGCCCTCCATCCCTCTCCAAATGAGCTCTCTGCGGCACTTGCGACCCACGCAACCGTCCTAAACACGCGTTTTTAAGACATATGCCACTGCAAATGATACTTCCTAACACATTATTCGCAGTTGTTCCTTGTGGGTTCTAAATTTTCCTTTCAGTTCCAAGGATCTTGATGATTCCAACAGTTGTCGCAATGTGTGACTGATGCATGGAGGTTGTCGTAGCACTATTTATGTTTCAGAAATATTTAACAAGTCGTATATGCAACGCAGAGGCATTGTGAGCCACAAAATTTTTCGTCACTGTGGCAATAGAATGTAATAAGTACCTTTAGCTTTGTAAATAAAGAACCTATCTTAACATTTCTATACTCGTTGGAGAAATGTGGGCCTCCTCCTCCCCTTACAGCCCTCCTTCCCTCTCCGAATGAGCTCTCAACGGCACTTGCGACTTACACAACCGTCCTAAACACGCGCTTTTAAGTCATATGCCACTGCAAATGATACTTCCTAACACATTATTCGCAGTTGTTCCTTGTGGGTTCTAAATTTTCGTTTCAGTTCCAAGGATCTTGATGATTCCAACAGTTGTCGCAATGTGTGACTGATGCATGGAGGTTGTCGTAGCACTATTTATGTTTCAGAAATATTTAACAAGTCGTATATGCAACGCAGAGGCATTGTGAGCCACAAAATTTTTCGTCACTGTAGCTTTAGATTGTAATAAGTCCCTTTAGCTTTGTAAATAAAGAACCTACCTTAACATTTCTATACTCGTTGGATAAATGTGGGCCTCCTCCTCCCCTTACAGCCCTCCTTCCCTCTCCGAATGAGCTCTCTGCGGCACTTGCGACCTACGCAACCGTCCTAAACACGCGTTTTTAAGACATATGCCACTGCAAATGATACTTCCTAACACATTATTCGCAGTTGTTTCTTGTGGGTTCTAAATTTTCCTTTCAGTTCCAAGGATCTTGATGATTCCAACAGTTGTCGCAATGTGTGACTAATGCATGGAGCTTGTCGTAGCACTATTTATGTTTCAGAAATATTTAACAAGTGGTATATGCAACGCAGAGGCATTGTGAGCCACAAAATTTTTCGTCACTGTGGCATTAGAATGTAATAAGTCCCTTTAGCTTTGTAAATAAAGAACCTATCTTAACATTTCTATACTCGTTGGAGAAATGTGGGCCTCTTCCTCCCCTTACAGCCCTCCTTCCCTCTCCGAATGTGCTCTCTGCGGCAATTGCGACCTACGCAACCGTCTTAAAAACCGCGTTTTTAAGACATATGCCACTGCATATGATACTTCCTAACACATTACTCGCATTTGTTTCTTGTGAGTTCTAAATTTTCCTTACAGTTCCAAGGATCTTGATGATTCCAACAGTTGTCGCAATGTGTGACTGATACATGGAGCTTGTCGTAGCACTATTTGTGTTTCAGAAATATTTAACAAATGGTATATGCAACGCAGAGGCATTGTGAGCCACAAAATTTTTCGTCACTGTGGCATTCGAATGTAATAAGTCCCTTTAGCTTTGTAAATAAAGAACCTATCTTAACATTTCTATACTCGTTGGAGAAATGTGGGCCTCCTCCTATCCTTACAGCCCTCCTTCCCTCTCCGAATGAGCTCTCTGCGGCACTTGCGACCTACGCAACCGTCCTAAACACGCGTTTTTTAGACATATGCCACTGCAAATGATACTTCCTAACACATTATTCGCAGTTGTTCCTTGTGGGTTCTAAATTTTCCTTTCAGTTCCAAGGATCTTGATGATTCCAACAGTTGTCGCAATGTGTCACTGATGCATGGAGGTTGTCGTAGCACTATTTATGTTTCAGAAATATATAACAAGTCGTATATGCAACGCAGAGGCATTGTGAGCCACAAAATTTTTCGTCACTGTGGCAATAGAATGTAATAAGTACCTTTACCTTTGTGAATAAAGAACCTATCTTAACATTTCTATACTCGTTGGAGAAATGTGGGCCTCCTCCTCCCCTTAGAGCCCTCCTTCCCTCTCCGAATGAGCTCTCAACGGCACTTGCGACTTACACAACCGTCCTAAACACGCGCTTTTAAGACATATGCCACTGCAAATGATACTTCCTAACACATTATTCGCAGTTGTTCCTTGTGGGTTCTAAATTTTCGTTTCAGTTCCAAGGATCTTGATGATTCCAACAGTTGTCGCAATGTGTGACGGATGCATGGAGGTTGTCGTAGCACTATTTATGTTTCAGAAATATTTAACAAGTCGTATATGCAACGCAGAGGCATTGTGAGCCACAAACTTTTTTGTCACTGTGGCATTAGAATGTAATAAGTACCTTTAGCTTTGTAAATAAAGAACCTATCTTAACATTTCTATACTCGTTGGAGAAATGTGGGCCTCCTCCTCCCCTTACAGCCCTCCTTCCCTCTGCGAATGAGCTCTCTGCGGCACTTGCGACTTACACAATCTTTATTATCACGCGCTTTTAAGACATATGCCACTGCAAATGATACTTCCTAACACATTATTCGCAGTTGTTCCTTGTGGGTTCTAAATTTTCGTTTCAGTTCCAAGGATCTTGATGATTCCAACAGTTGTCGCAATGTGTGACTGATGCATGGAGGTTGTCGTAGCACTATTTATGTTTCAGAAATATTTAACAAGTGGTATATGCACCGCAGACGCATGTGAGCCACAAAATTTTTCGTCACTGTGGCTTTAGATTGTAATAAGTAACTTTAGCTTTGTAAATAAAGAACCTACCTTAACATTTCTATACTCGTTGGATAAATGTGGGCCTCCTCCTCCCCTTACAGCCCTCCTTCCCTCTCCGAATGAGCTCTCTAGGGCACTTGCGACTTACACTACCGTCCTAAACACGCGCTTTTAAGACATATGCCACTGCAAATGATACTTCCTAACACATTATTCGCAGTTGTTCCTTGTGGGTTCTAAATTTTCGTTTCAGTTCCAAGGATCTTGATGATTCCAACAGTTGTCGCAATGTGTGACTGATGCATGGAGGTTGTCGTAGCACTATTTATGTTTCAGAAATATTTAACAAGTGGTATATGCAACGCAGAGGCATTGTGAGCCACCAATTTTTTTGTCACAGTGGCATTAGAATGTAATAAGTCCCTTTAGCTTTGTAAATAAAGAACCTATCTTAACATTCCTATACTCGTTGGAGAAACGTGGGCCGCCTCCTCCCCTTACAGCCCTCCTTCCCTCTCCGAATGAGCTCTCTGCGGCAATTGCGACATACGCAACCGTCCAAAACTCACGTTTTTAAGACATATGCCAATGCATATGATACTTCCTAACACATTATTCGCAGTTGTTCCATGTGGGTTCTAAATTTTCCTTTCAGTTCCAAGGATCTTGATGATTCCAACAGTTGTCGCAATGTGTGACTGATGCATGGGGCTTGTCGTAACACTATTTCTGTTTCAGAAATATTTAACAAGTGGTATATGCAACGCAGAGGCATTGTGAGCCACAAAAGTTTTCGTCACTAGGGCATTAGATGTAATAAGTCCCTTTAGCTTTGTAAATAAAGAACCTATCTTAACATTTCTATACTCGTTGGAGAAATGTGGGCCTCCTCCTCCCCTTACAGCCCTCCTTCCCTCTCCGAATGAGCTCTCTGCGGCACTTGCGACCTACGCAACCGTCCTGTACACGCGTTTTTAAGACATATGCCACTGCAAATGATACTTCCTAACACATTATTCGCAGTTGTTCCTTGTGGGTTCTAAATTATCCTTTCAGTTCCAAGGATCTTGATGATTCCAACAGTTGTCGCAATGTGTGACTGATACATGGAGGTTGTCGTAGCACTATTCATGTTTCAGAAATATTTAACAAGTTGTATATGCAACGCAGAGGCATTGTGAACCACAAAAGTTTTCGTCACTGTGGCATTAGAATGTAATAAGTCCCTTTAGCTTTGTAAATAAAGAACCTACCTTAACATTTCTATACTCGTTGGAGAAACGTGGGCCTCCTCCTCCCCTTACAGCCCGCCTTCCCTCTCCGAATGAGCTCTCTGCGGCAATTGCGACCTACCCAACCGTCCTAAACACGGGTTTTAAGCCATATGCCACTGCAAATGATACATCCTAACACATTATTCGCAGTTGTTCCTTGTGGGTTCTAAATTTTCCTTTCAGTTCCGACGATCTTGATGATTCCAACAGTTGTCGCAATGTGTGACTGATACATGGAGGTTGTCGTAGCACTATTTATGTTTCAGAAATATTTAACAAGTGGTATATGCAACGCAGAGGCATTGTGAGCCACAAAAGTTTTCGTCACTGTGGCATTAGAATGTAATAAGTCCCTTTAGCTTTGTAAATAAGGAACCTACCTTAACATTTCTATACTCGTTGGAGAAACGTGGGCCTCCTCCTCCCCTTACAGCCCTCCTTCCCTCTCCGAATGAGCTCTCTGCGGCAATTGCGACTTACCCAACCGTACTAAACACGCGTTTTTAAGACATATGCCACTGCAAACGATACTTCCTAACACATTATTCGCAGTTGTTCCTTGTGGGCTCTAAATTTTCCTTTCAGTTCCAAGGATCTTGATGATTCCAACAGTTGTCGCAATGTGTGACCGATACATGGAGGTTGTCGTAGCACTATTTATGTTTCAGAAATATTTAACAAGTGGTATATGCAACGCAGAGGCATTGTGAGCCACAAAAGGTTTCGTCACTGTGGCATTAGAATGTAATAAGTCCCTTTAGCTTTGTAAATAAAGAACCTATCTTAACATTTCTATACTCGTTGGAGAAACGTGGGCCTCATCCTCCCCTTACAGCCCTCCTTCCCTCTCCGAATGAGCTCTCTGCGGCAATTGCGACCTACGCAACCGTCCTATACACTCGTTTTGAAGACATATGCCACTGCAAATGATACTCCCTAACACATTATTCGCAGTTGTTCCTTGTGGGTTCTAAATTTTCGTTTCAGTTCCAAGGATCTTGATGACTCCAACAGTTGTCGCAATGTGTGACTGATAAATGGAGGTTGTCGTAGCACTATTTATGTTTCAGAAATATTTAACAAGTGGTATATGCAACGCAGAGGCATTGTGAACCACAAAATTTTTCGTCACTGTGGCATTAGAATGTAATAAGTCCCTTTAGCTTTGTTAATAAAGAACATACCTTAACATTTCTATACTCGTTGGAGAAATGTGGGCCTCCTCCTCCCCTTACAGCCCTCCTTCCCTCTCCGAATGAGCTGTCTGCGGCACTTGCGACCTACGCAACCGTCCTATACACGCGTATTTAAGACATATGCCACTGCAAATTATACTTCCTACAACATTACTCGCAGTTGTTCCTTGTGGGTTCTAAATTTTCCTATCAGTTCCAAGGATCTTGATGATTCCAACAGTTGTCGCAATATGTGGCTGATACATGGAGGTTGTCGTAGCACTATTTATGTTTCACAAATGTTTAACAAGTGGTATATGCAACGCTGAGGCATTGTGAGCCACAAAAGTTTTCGTCACTGTGGCATTAGAATGTAATAAGTCCGTTTAGCTTTGTAAATAAAAAACCTATCTTAACATTTCTATACTCGTTGGAGAAATGTGGGCCTCCTCCTCCCCTTACAGCCCTCCTTCCCTCTCCGAATGAGCTCTCTGTGGCACTTGCGACCTACGCAACCGTCCTATACACGCGTTTTTAAGCCATATGCCACTGCAAATATACTTCCTAACACATTATTCGCAGTTGTTCCTTGTGGGTTCTAAATTTTCCTTTCAGTTCCAAGGATCTTGATGACTCCAACAGTTGTCGCAATGTGTGACTGATACATGGAGGTTGTCGTAGCACTATTTATGTTTCAGAAATATTTAACAAGTGGTATATGCAACGCAGAGGCATTGTGAACCACAAAATTTTTCGTCACTGTGGCATTAGAATGTAATAAGTCCCTTTAGCTTTGTAAATAAAGAACATACCTTAACATTTCTATACTCGCTGGAGAAACGTGGGCCTCATCCTCCCCTTACAGCCCGCCCTCCCTCTCCGAATGAGCTCTCAGCGGCAATTGCGACCTACCCAACCGTCCTAAACACGGGTTTTTAAGACATATGCCACTGCAAATGATACTTCCTAACACATTATTCGCATTTGTTCCTTGTGGGTTCTAAATTTTGCTTTCAGTTCCAAGGATCTTGATGATTCCAACAGCTGTCGCAATGTGTGACTGATACGTGGAGGTTGTCATTGCACTATTTATGTTTCAGAAATATTTAACAAGTGGTATATGCAACGCAGAGGCATTGTGAGCCACAAAAGTTTTCGTCACTGTGGCATTAGAATGTAATAAGTCCCTTTAGCTTTGCAAATATAGTACCTATCTTAACATTTCTATACTCGTTGGAGTAATGTGGGCCACCTCCTCCCCTTACAGACCTCCTTCCCTCTCCGAATGAGCTCTCTGCGGCATTTGCGACCTACGCAACCGTCCTAAACACGCGTTTTTAAGACATATGCCACTGCAAATGATACTTCCCAACACATTATTCGCAGTTGTTCCTTGTGGGTTCTAAATTTTCCTTTTAGTTTCAAGGATCTTGATGATTCCAACAGTTGTCGCAATGTGTGACTGATACATGGAGGTTGTCGTTGCACTATTTATGTTTCAGAAATATTTAACAAGTGGTATATGCAACGCAGAGGCATTGTGAGTCACAAAATTTTTCGTCACTGTGGCATTAGAATGTAATAAGTCCCTTTAGTTTTGTAAATATAGTACCTATCTTAACATTTCTATGCTCGTTGGAGATATGTGGGCCTCCTCCTCCCCTTACAGCCCTCCTTCCCTCTCCGAATGAGCTCTCTGCGGCATTTGCGACCTACGCAACCGACCAAAACACGCGTTTTTTAGACATATGCCACTGAGAATGATACTTCCTAACACATTTTTCGCAGTTGTTCCTTGTGGGTTCTAAATTTTCCTTTCAGTTGCAGGGATCTCGATGATTTCAACAGTTGTCGCAATGTGTGACTGATACATGGAGGTTGTCGTAGCACTATTTATGTTTCAGAATTATTTAAGTAGTGATATATGCAACGCAGAGGCATTGTGAGCCACAAAATTTTTCGTCACTGTGGCATTAGAATGTAATAAGTCCCTTTAGCTTTTTATATATAGTACCTATCTTAACATTTCTATACTCGTTGGAGTAATGTGGGCCTTCTCCTTCCATACACCCCTCCTTCCCTCTCCGAATGAGCTCTCTGCGGCAATTGCGACCTAAGCAAACGTCCTGAACACGCGTTTTTAAGACATATGCCACTGCAAATGATAATTCCTAACACATTATTCGCAGTTGTTCCTTGTGGGTTCTAAATTTTCCTTTCAGTTCCGAGGATTTTGATGATTCCAACAGTTGTCGCAATGTGTGACTGATACATGGAGGTTGTCGTAGCACTATTTATGTTTCAGAAATATTTAACAAGTGGTATATGCAACGCAGAGGCATTGTGAGCCACAAAAGGTTTCGTCACTGTGGCATTAGAGTGTAATAAGCCCCTTTAGCTTTGTAAATATAGTACCTATCTTAACATTTCTATACTCGTTGGAGATATGTGGGCCTCCTCCTTCCCTTACACCCCTCTTTCCCTCTCCGAATGAGCTCTCTGCGGCAATTGCGACCTACCCAACCGTCCTAAACACGGGTTTTTAAGACATATGCCACTGCAAATGATACTTCCTAACACATTATTCGTAGTTGTTCCATGTGGGTTCTAAATTTTCCTTTCAGTTCCGAGGATTTTGATGATTCCAACAGTT
>NW_025728204.1:0-65839 GCF_021461385.2 Schistocerca piceifrons | reverse complement strand
CCCTTACAGCCCTCCTTCCGTCTCCGAGTGAGCTCTCTGTGGCAATTGCGACCTACGCAACCGACCTAAACACGCGTTTCCATGACATATGCCACTGCAAATGATACTTCCTAACACATTATTCACAGTTGTTCCTTGTGGGTTCTAAATTTTCCTTTCAGTTCCAAGGATCTTGATGATTCCAACAGTCGTCGCAATGTGTGACTGATACATGGAGGTTGTCGTCTCACTATTTATGTTTCAGAAATTTTTAACAAGTGGTATATGCAACGCAGGGGCATTGTGAGCCACAAAAGGTTTCGTCACTGTGGCATTAGAATGTAATAAGTCCCTTTAGCTTTGTAAACAAAGAACCTACCTTAACATTTCTATACTCGTTGGAGAAACGTGGGCCCCCTCCTCCCCTTAGAGCCCTCCTTCCCTCTCCGAATGACTTCTCTGCGGCAATTGCGACCTACGCAACCGTCCTAAACACGCGTTTTTAAGGCATATGCTTCTGCAAATGATACTTCCTAAATCATTATTTGCAGTTGTTTCTTGTGGGTTCTAAATTTTCCTTTCAGTTCCAAGGATCTTGATGATTCCAACAGTTGTCGCAATGTGTGACTGATGCATAGAGGTTGTCGTAGCACTATTTATGTTTCAGAAATATTTAACAAGTGGTATATCCAATGCAGAGGCATTGTGAGCCACAAAATTATTCGTCACTGTGGCATTAGAATGTAATAAGTCCCTTTAGCTTTGTGAGTAAAGAACCTATCTTAACGTGTCTATACTCGTTGGAGAAATGTGGGCCACCTCCTCCCCTTACAGCCCTCCTTCCCTCTCCGAATCAGCTCTTTGCGGCAATTGCGACCCACGAAACCGTCCTAAACACGCGTTTTTAAGACATATGCCACTGCAAATGATACTTCCTAACATTATTCGCAGTTGTTCCTTGCGGGTTCTAAATTTTCCTTTCAGTTTTAAGGATCTCGATGATTCCAACAGCTGTCGCAATGTGTGACTGATACGTGGAGGTTGTCGTTGCACTATTTATGTTTCAGAAATATTTAACAAGTGGTATATGCAACGCAGAGGCATTGTAAGCCACAAAATTTTTCGCCACTGTGGCATTAGAATGTAATAAGTCCCTTTAGCTTTGTAAATATAGTACCTATCTTAACATTTCTATATTCGTTGGAGAAATCTGGGCCTCCTTCTCCCCTTACAGCCCTCCTTCCCTCTCCGAATGAGCTCTCTGCGGCAATTCCGACCTACGCAACCGACCTAAACACGCGTTTTTAAGACATATGCCACTGCAAATGATGCTTCCTAACACATTATTCGCAGTTGTTCCTTGTGGATTCCAAATTTTCCTTTCAGTTTCAAGGATCTTGATGATTCCAACAGTTGTCGCAATGTGTGACTGATACATGGAGGTTGTCGTAGCACTATCTATGTTTCAGAAATATATAACAAGTGGTATATCCAACGCAGAGGCATTGTGAGCCACAAAATTATTCGTCACTGTGGCATTAGAATGTAATAAGTCCCTTTAGCTTTGTGAGTAAAGAACCTATCTTTACATTACTATACTCGTTGGAGGAATGTGGGCCTCCTCCTCCCCTTACAGCCCTCCTTCCCTCTCCGAATGAGCTCTCTGCGGCAATTGCGACCTACGCAACCGTCCTAAACACGCGTTTTTAAGACATATGCCACTGCAAATGATACTTCCTAAATCATTATTCGCAGTTGTTCCTTGTGGGTTCTAAATTTTCCTTTCAGTTCCAAGGATCTTGATGATTCCAACAGTTGTCGCAATGTGTGACTGATGCATAGAGGTTGTCGTAGCACTATTTATGTTTCAGAAAAATTTAACAAGTGGTATATCCAACGCAGAGGCATTGTGAGCCACAAAATTATTCGTCACTGTGGCATTAGAATGTAATAAGTCCCTTTAGCTTTGTGAGTAAAGAACCTATCTTAACATTACTATACTCGTTGGAGGAATGTGGGCCTCCTCCTCCCCTTACAGCCCTCCTTCCCTCTCCGAATGAGCTCTCTTCGGCACTTGAGACCTACCCAACCGCCTTAACACGCGTTTTTAAGACATATGCCACTGCAAATGATACTTCCTAACACATTATTCGCAGTTGTTCCTTGTGGGTTCTAAATTTTCCTTTCAGTTCCAAGGATCTTGATGATTCCAACTGTTGTCGCAATGTGTGACTGATGCATGGAGCTTGTCGTAGCACTATTTATGTTTCAGAAAAATTTAACAAGTGGTATATGCAACGCAGAGGCATTGTGAGCCACAAAAGTTTTCGTCACTGTGGCATTAGAATGTAATAAGTCCCTTTAGCTTTGTAAATAAAGAACCTATCTTAACATTTCTGTACTCGATGGAGAAATTTGGGCCTCCTCCTCCCCTTACAGCCCTCCTTCCCTCTCCGAATGAGCTCTCTGCGGCAATTGCGACCTACGCAACCGACCTAAACACGCGTTTTTAAGACATATGCCACTGCAAATGATACTTCCTAACACATTATTCGCAGTTGTTCCTTGTGGATTCCAAATTTTCCTTTCAGTTTCAAGGATCTTGATGATTCCAACAGTTGTCGCAATGTGTGACTGATACATGGAGGTTGTCGTAGCACTATCTATGTTTCAGAAAAATTTAACAAGTGGTATATGCAACGCAGAGGCATTGTGAGCCACAAAAGTTTTCGTCACTGTGGCATTAGAATGTAATAATTCCCTTTAGCTTTGTAAATAAAGAACCTATCTTAACATTTCTATACTCGTTGGAGAAATGTGGGCCTCCTCCTCCCCTTACAGCCCTCCTTCCCTCTCCGAATGAGCTCTCTGCGGCACTTCGACCTACGCAACCGTCCTATACACGCGTCTTTAAGACATATGCCACTGCAAATGATACTTCCTAACACATTAGTCGCAGTTGTTCCTTGTGGGTTCTAAATTTTCCTTTGAGATCCAAGGATCTTGATGATTCCAACAATTGTCGCAATGTGTGACTGATACATGGAGGTTGTCGTAGCACTATTTATATTTCAGAAATATTTAACAAGTGGTATATGCAACGCAGAGGCATTGTGAGCCATCAAATTTTTCGTCACTGTGGCATTAGAATGTAATAAGTCCCTTTATCTTTGTAAATAAAGAACCTATCTTAACATGTCTATACTCGTTTGAGAAATGTGGGCCTCCTCCTCCCCTTACAGCCCTCCTTCCCTCTCCGAATCAGCTCTTTGCGGCAATTGCGACCCACGAAACAGTCCTAAACACGCGTTTTTAATACATATGCCACTGCAAATGATACTTCCTAACATTATTCGCAGTTGGTCCTTGCGGGTTCTGAATTTTCCTTTCAGTTCCAAGGATCTCGATGATTCCAACAGCTGTCGCAATGTGTGACTGATACGTGGAGGTTGTCGTTGCACTATTTTTGTTTCAGAAATATTTAACAAGTGGTATATGCAACGCAGAGGCAATGTAAGCCACAAAAATTTTCGCCACTGTGGCATTAGAATGTAATAAGTCCCTTCAGTTTTGTAAATATAGTACCTATCTTACCATTTCTATGCTCGTTGGAGAAATGTGGGCCTCCTCCTCCCCTTACAGCCCTCCTTCCCTCTCCGAATGAGCTCTCTGCGGCAATTGCGACCTACGCAACCGACCTAAACACGCGTTTTTAAGACATATGCCACTGCAAATGTTGCTTCCTAACACATTATTCGCAGTTGTTCCTTGTGGGTTCTAAATTTTCCTTTGAGATCCAAGGATCTTTATGATTCCAACAATTGTCGCAATGTGTCACTGATACATGGAGGTTGTCGTAGCACTATTTATGTTTCAGAAATATTTAACAAGTGGTATATGCAACGCAGAGGCATTGTGAGCCATCAAATTTTTCGTCACTGTGGCATTAGAATGTAATAAGTCCCTTTATCTTTGTAAATAAAGAACCTATCTTAACGTGTCTATACTCGTTGGAGAAATGTGGGCCTCCTCCTCCCCTTACAGCCCTCCTTCCCTCTCCGAATCAGCTCTTTGCGGCAATTGCGACCCACGAAACCGTCCTAAACACGCGTTTTTAAGACATATGCCACTGCAAATGATACTTCCTAACACATTATTCGCAGTTGTTCCTTGTGGGTTCTAAATTTTCCTTTCAGTTTCAAGGATCTTGATGATTCCAACAGTTGTCGCAATGTGTGACTGATACATGGAGGTTGTCGTAGCACTATTTATGTTTCAGAAATATTTAACAAGTGGTATATGCAACGCAGAAGCATTGTGAGCCACAAAATTTTTCGTCACTGTGGCATTAGAATGTAATAAGTCCCTTTAGCTTTGTAAACAAGGAACGTATCTTAACATGTCTATACTCGTTGGAGAAATGAGGGCCTCCTCCTCCCCTTACAGCCCTCCTTCCCTCTCCGAATGAGCTCTCTGCGGCACTTGCGACCTACCCAACCGTCCTAAATACGCGTTTTTAAGACATATGCCACTGCAAATAATACTTCCTAACACATTATTCGCAGTTGTTCCTTGTGGGTTCTAAATTTTCCTTTCAGTTCCAAGGATCCTGATGATTCCAACAGTTGTCGCAATGTGTGACTGATACATGGAGGTTGTCGTAGCACCATTTATGTTTCAGAAATATTTAACAAGTGGTCTATGCAACGCAAAGGCATTGTGAGCCACAAAATTTTCGTCACTGTGGCATTAGAATGTAATAAGTCCCTTTAGCTTTGTGAAAAAAAACCGACCCTAAACATTTCTATACTCGTTGGAGAAACGTGGGCCTCCTCTTCCCCCTGCAGCCCTCCTTCCCTCTCCGAATGAGCTCTCTGCGGCAATTGCGACCTACCCAACCGTCCTAACCACGGGTTTTTAAGACATATGCCACTGCAAATGATACTTCCTAACACATTATTCGCAGTTGTTCCTTGTGGGTTCTAAATTTTCCTTTCAGTTCCAAGGATCTTGATGATTCCAACAGTTGTCGCAATGTGTGACTGATACATGGAGGTTGTCGTAGCACTATTTATGTTTCAGAAATATTTAACAAGTGGCATATGCAACGCAGAGGCATTGTGAGCCACAAAAGTTTTCGTCACTGTGGCATTAGAATGTAATAAGTCCCTTTAGCTTTGTAAATAAAGAACCTACCTTAACATTTCTATACCCGTTGGAGAAATGTGGGCCTCCTCCTCCCCTTACAGCCCTCCTTCACTCTCCGAATGAGCTCTCTGCGGCAATTGCGACCTACCCAACCGTCCTAAACACGCGTTTTTAAGACATATGCCACTGCAAATGATGCTTCCCAACACATTATTCGCAGTTGTTCCTTGTGGGTTCTAAATTTTCCTTTCAGTTCGAAGGATGTTGATGATTCCAACAGTTGTCGCAATGTGTGACTGATACATGGAGGTTGTCGTAGCATTATTTATGTTTCAGAAATATTTAACAAGGGGTATATGCAACGCAGAAGCATTGTGAGCCACAAAATTATTCGTCACTGTGGCATTAGAATGTAATAAGTCCCTTTAGCTTTGTGATTAAAGAACCTACCTTAACATTTCTATACTCGTTGCAGAAATGTGGGCCTCCTCCTCCCCTTACAGCCCTCCTTCCGTCTCCGAGTGAGCTCTCTGTGGCAATTGCGACCTACGCAACCGACCTAAACACGCGTTTCCATGACATATGCCACTGCATATGATACTTCCTAACACATTATTCACAGTTGTTCCTTGTGGGTTCTAAATTTTCCTTTCAGTTCCAAGGATCTTGATGATTCCAACAGTCGTCGCAATGTGTGACTGATACATGGAGGTTGTCGTCTCACTATTTATGTTTCAGAAATTTTTAACAAGTGGTATATGCAACGCAGGGGCATTGTGAGCCACAAAAGGTTTCGTCACTGTGGCATTAGAATGTAATAAGTCCCTTTAGCTTTGTAAACAAAGAACCTACCTTAACATTTCTATACTCGTTGGAGAAACGTGGGCCCCCTCCTCCCCTTAGAGCCCTCCTTCCCTCTCCGAATGACTTCTCTGCGGCAATTGCGACCTACGCAACCGTCCTAAACACGCGTTTTTAAGGCATATGCTTCTGCAAATGATACTTCCTAAATCATTATTTGCAGTTGTTTCTTGTGGGTTCTAAATTTTCCTTTCAGTTCCAAGGATCTTGATGATTCCAACAGTTGTCGCAATGTGTGACTGATGCATAGAGGTTGTCGTAGCACTATTTATGTTTCAGAAATATTTAACAAGTGGTATATCCAATGCAGAGGCATTGTGAGCCACAAAATTATTCGTCACTGTGGCATTAGAATGTAATAAGTCCCTTTAGCTTTGTGAGTAAAGAACCTATCTTAACGTGTCTATACTCGTTGGAGAAATGTGGGCCACCTCCTCCCCTTACAGCCCTCCTTCCCTCTCCGAATCAGCTCTTTGCGGCAATTGCGACCCACGAAACCGTCCTAAACACGCGTTTTTAAGACATATGCCACTGCAAATGATACTTCCTAACATTATTCGCAGTTGTTCCTTGCGGGTTCTAAATTTTCCTTTCAGTTTTAAGGATCTCGATGATTCCAACAGCTGTCGCAATGTGTGACTGATACGTGGAGGTTGTCGTTGCACTATTTATGTTTCAGAAATATTTAACAAGTGGTATATGCAACGCAGAGGCATTGTAAGCCACAAAATTTTTCGCCACTGTGGCATTAGAATGTAATAAGTCCCTTTAGCTTTGTAAATATAGTACCTATCTTAACATTTCTATATTCGTTGGAGAAATCTGGGCCTCCTCCTCCCCTTACAGCCCTCCTTCCCTCTCCGAATGAGCTCTCTGCGGCAATTCCGACCTACGCAACCGACCTAAACACGCGTTTTTAAGACATATGCCACTGCAAATGATGCTTCCTAACACATTATTCGCAGTTGTTCCTTGTGGATTCCAAATTTTCCTTTCAGTTTCAAGGATCTTGATGATTCCAACAGTTGTCGCAATGTGTGACTGATACATGGAGGTTGTAGTAGCACTATCTATGTTTCAGAAATATATAACAAGTGGTATATCCAACGCAGAGGCATTGTGAGCCACAAAATTATTCGTCACTGTGGCATTAGAATGTAATAAGTCCCTTTAGCTTTGTGAGTAAAGAACCTATCTTTACATTACTATACTCGTTGGAGGAATGTGGGCCTCCTCCTCCCCTTACAGCCCTCCTTCCCTCTCCGAATGAGCTCTCTGCGGCAATTGCGACCTACGCAACCGTCCTAAACACGCGTTTTTAAGACATATGCCACTGCAAATGATACTTCCTAAATCATTATTCGCAGTTGTTCCTTGTGGGTTCTAAATTTTCCTTTCAGTTCCAAGGATCTTGATGATTCCAACAGTTGTCGCAATGTGTGACTGATGCATAGAGGTTGTCGTAGCACTATTTATGTTTCAGAAATATTTAACAAGTGGTATATCCAACGCAGAGGCATTGTGAGCCACAAAATTATTCGTCACTGTGGCATTAGAATGTAATAAGTCCCTTTAGCTTTGTGAGTAAAGAACCTATCTTAACATTACTATACTCGTTGGAGGAATGTGGGCCTCCTCCTCCCCTTACAGCCCTCCTTCCCTCTCCGAATGAGCTCTCTGCGGCAATTGCGACCTACGCAACCGACCTAAACACGCGTTTTTAAGACATATGCCACTGCAAATGATACTTCCTAACACATTATTCGCAGTTGTTCCTTGTGGATTCCAAATTTTCCTTTCAGTTTCAAGGATCTTGATGATTCCAACAGTTGTCGCAATGTGTGACTGATACATGGAGGTTGTCGTAGCACTATCTATGTTTCAGAAAAATTTAACAAGTGGTATATGCAACGCAGAGGCATTGTGAGCCACAAAAATTTTCGTCACTGTGGCATTAGAATGTAATAATTCCCTTTAGCTTTGTAAATAAAGAACCTATCTTAACATTTCTATACTCGTTGGAGAAATGTGGGCCTCCTCCTCCCCTTACAGCCCTCCTTCCCTCTCCGAATGAGCTCTCTGCGGCACTTCGACCTACGCAACCGTCCTATACACGCGTCTTTAAGACATATGCCACTGCAAATGATACTTCCTAACACATTAGTCGCAGTTGTTCCTTGTGGGTTCTAAATTTTCCTTTGAGATCCAAGGATCTTGATGATTCCAACAATTGTCGCAATGTGTGACTGATACATGGAGGTTGTCGTAGCACTATTTATATTTCAGAAATATTTAACAAGTGGTATATGCAACGCAGAGGCATTGTGAGCCATCAAATTTTTCGTCACTGTGGCATTAGAATGTAATAAGTCCCTTTATCTTTGTAAATAAAGAACCTATCTTAACATGTCTATACTCGTTTGAGAAATGTGGGCCTCCTCCTCCCCTTACAGCCCTCCTTCCCTCTCCGAATCAGCTCTTTGCGGCAATTGCGACCCACGAAACAGTCCTAAACACGCGTTTTTAATACATATGCCACTGCAAATGATACTTCCTAACATTATTCGCAGTTGGTCCTTGCGGGTTCTGAATTTTCCTTTCAGTTCCAAGGATCTCGATGATTCCAACAGCTGTCGCAATGTGTGACTGATACGTGGAGGTTGTCGTTGCACTATTTATGTTTCAGAAATATTTAACAAGTGGTATATGCAACGCAGAGGCATTGTAAGCCACAAAATGTTTCGCCACTGTGGCATTAGAATGTAATAAGTCCCTTTAGCTTTGTAAATATAGTACCTATCTTAACATTTCTATATTCGTTGGAGAAATGTGGGCCTCCTCCTCCCCTTACAGCCCTCCTTCCCTCTCCGAATGAGCTCTCTGCGGCAATTGCGACCTACGCAACCGACCTCAACACGCGTTTTTAAGACATATGCCACTGCAAATGATACTTCCTAACACATTATTTTCGCAGTTGTTCCTTGTGGATTCCAAATTTTCCTTTCAGTTTCAAGGATCTTCATGATTCCAACAGTTTTCGCAATGTGTGACTGATACATGGAGGTTGTCGTAGCACTATCTATGTTTCAGAAATATTTAACAAGTGGTATATGCAACGCAGAGGCATTGTGAGCCACAAAATTTTTCGTCACTGTGGCATTAGAATGTAGTAAGTCCCTTTAGCTTTGTAAATAAGGAACCTATCTTAACATGTCTATACTCGTTGGAGAAATGTGGGCCTCCTCCTCACCTTACAGCCCTCCATCTCTCTCCGAATCAGCGCTTTGCGGCAATTGGGACCCACGCAACCGTCCTAAACACGCGTTTTTAAGACATATGCCACTGCAAATGATACTTCCTAACACATTATTCGCAGTTGTTCCTTGTGGGTTCTAAATTTTCCTTTCAGTTTCAAGGATCTTGATGATTCCAACAGTTGTCGCAATGTGTGACTGATACATGGAGGTTGTCGTAGCACTATTTATGTTTCAGAAATATTTAACAAGTGGTATATGCAACGCAGAAGCATTGTGAGCCACAAAATTTTTCGTCACTGTGGCATTAGAATGTAATAAGTCCCTTTAGCTTTGTAAACAAGGAACGTATCTTAACATGTCTATACTCGTTGGAGAAATGTGGGCCTCCTCCTCCCCTTACAGCCCTCCTTCCCTCTCCGAATGAGCTCTCTGCGGCACTTGCGACCTACCCAACCGTCCTAAACACGCGTTTTTAAGACATATGCCACTGCAAATAATACTTCCTAACACATTATTCGCAGTTGTTCCTTGTGGGTTCTAAATTTTCCTTTCAGTTCCAAAGATCTTGATGATTCCAACAGTTGTCGCAATGTGTGACTGATGCATGGAGGTTGTTGTAGCACTATTTATGTTTCAGAAATATTTAACCAGTGGTATATCCAACGCAGAGGCATTGTGAGCCACAAAATTATTCGTCACTGTGGCATTAGAATGTAATAAGTCCCTTTAGCTTTGTGAATAAAGAACCTATCTTAACATTACTATACTCGTTGGAGAAATGTGGGCCTGCTCCTTCCCTTACAGCCCTCCTTCCCTTTCCGAGTGAGCTCTCTGCGGCACTTGCGACCTACCCAACCGCCTTAACACGCGTTTTTAAGACATATGCCACTGCAAATGATACTTCCTAACACATTATTCGCAGTTGTTCCTTGTGGGTTCTAAATTTTCCTTTGAGATCCAAGGATCTTTATGATTCCAACAATTGTCGCAATGTGTGACTGATACATGGAGGTTGTCGTAGCACTATTTATGTTTCAGAAATATTTAACAAGTGGTATATGCAACGCAGAGGCATTGTGAGCTATCAAATTTTTCGTCACTGTGGCATTAGAATGTAATAAGTCCCTTTAGCTTTGTGAATGAAGAACCGATCTTAATATTTCTATACTCGTTGGAGAAATGTGGGCCTCCACCTCCCCTTACAGCCCTCCTTCCCTCCCCGAATCAGCTCTTTGCGGCAATTGCGACCCACGAAACCGTCCTAAACACGCGTTTTTAAGATATATGCCACTGCAAATGATACTTCCTAACATTATTCGCAGTTGTTCCTTGCGGGTTCTAAATTTTCCTTTCAGTTCCAAGGATCTCGATGATTCCAACAGCTGTCGCAATGTGTGACTGATACGTGGAGGTTGTCGTTGCACTATTTATGTTTCAGAAATATTTAACAAGTGGTATATGCAACGCAGAGGCATTGTAAGCCACAAAATGTTTCGCCACTGTGGCATTAGAATGTAATAAGTCCCTTTAGCTTTGTAAATATAGTACCTATCTTAACATTTCTATATTCGTTGGAGAAATCTGGGCCTCCTCCTCCCCTTACAGCCCTCCTTCCCTCTCCGAATGAGCTCTCTGCGGCAATTGCGACCTACGCAACCGACCTAAACACGCGTTTTTAAGACATATGCCACTGCAAATGATACTTCCTAACACATTATTCGCAGTTGTTCCTTGTGGATTCCAAATTTTCCTTTCAGTTTCAAGGATCTTCATGATTCCAACAGTTTTCGCAATGTGTGACTGATACATGGAGGTTGTCGTAGCACTATCTATGTTTCAGAAATATTTAACAAGTGGTATATGCAACGCAGAGGCATTGTGAGCCACAAAATTTTTCGTCACTGTGGCATTAGAATGTAGTAAGTCCCTTTAGCTTTGTAAATAAGGAACCTATCTTAACATGTCTATACTCGTTGGAGAAATGTGGGCCTCCTCCTCACCTTACAGCCCTCCATCTCTCTCCGAATCAGCGCTTTGCGGCAATTGGGACCCACGCAACCGTCCTAAACACGCGTTTTTAAGACATATGCCACTGCAAATGATACTTCCTAACACATTATTCGCAGTTGTTCCTTGTGGGTTCTAAATTTTCCTTTCAGTTTCAAGGATCTTGATGATTCCAACAGTTGTCGCAATGTGTGACTGATACATGGAGGTTGTCGTAGCACTATTTAGGTTTCAGAAATATTTAACAAGTGGTATATGCAACGCAGAAGCATTGTGAGCCACAAAATTTTTCGTCACTGTGGCATTAGAATGTAATAAGTCCCTTTAGCTTTGTAAACAAGGAACGTATCTTAACATGTCTATACTCGTTGGAGAAATGTGGGCCTCCTCCTCCCCTTACAGCCCTCCTTCCCTCTCCGAATGAGCTCTCTGCGGCACTTGCGACCTACCCAACCGTCCTAAACACGCGTTTTTAAGACATATGCCACTGCAAATAATACTTCCTAACACATTATTCGCAGTTTTTCCTTGTGGGTTCTAAATTTTCCTTTCAGTTCCAAAGATCTTGATGATTCCAACAGTCGTCGCAATGTGTGACTGATATATGGAGGTTGTTGTAGCACTATTTATGTTTCAGAAATATTTAACCAGTGGTATATCCAACGCAGAGGCATTGTGAGCCACAAAATTATTCGTCACTGTGGCATTAGAATGTAATAAGTCCCTTTAGCTTTGTGAGTAAAGAACCTATCTTAACATTACTATACTCGTTGGAGGAATGTGGGCCTCCTCCTCCCCTTACAGCCCTCCTTCCCTCTCCGAATGAGCTCTCTGCGGCAATTGCGACCTACGCAACCGTCCTAAACACGCGTTTTTAAGACATATGCCACTGCAAATGATACTTCCTAAATCATTATTCGCAGTTGTTCCTTGTGGGTTCTAAATTTTCCTTTCAGTTCCAAGGATCTTGATGATTCCAACAGTTGTCGCAATGTGTGACTGATGCATAGAGGTTGTCGTAGCACTATTTATGTTTCAGAAATATTTAACAAGTGGTATATCCAACGCAGAGGCATTGTGAGCCACAAAAGTATTCGTCACTGTGGCATTAGAATGTAATAAGTCCCTTTAGCTTTGTGAGTAAAGAACCTATCTTAACATTACTATACTCGTTGGAGGAATGTGGGCCTCCTCCTCCCCTTACAGCCCTCCTTCCCTCTCCGAATGAGCTCTCTTCGGCACTTGAGACCTACCCAACCGCCTTAACACGCGTTTTTAAGACATATGCCACTGCAAATGATACTTCCTAACACAATATTCGCAGTTGTTCCTTGTGGGTTCTAAATTTTCCTTTCAGTTCCAAGGATCTTGATGATTCCAACTGTTGTCGCAATGTGTGACTGATGCATGGAGCTTGTCGTAGCACTATTTATGTTTCAGAAAAATTTAACAAGTGGTATATGCAACGCAGAGGCATTGTGAGCCACAAAAGTTTTCGTCACTGTGGCATTAGAATGTAATAAGTCCCTTTAGCTTTGTAAATAAAGAACCTATCTTAACATTTCTGTACTCGATGGAGAAATTTGGGCCTCCTCCTCCCCTTACAGCCCTCCTTCCCTCTCCGAATGAGCTCTCTGCGGCAATTGCGACCTACGCAACCGACCTAAACACGCGTTTTTAAGACATATGCCACTGCAAATGATACTTCCTAACACATTATTCGCAGTTGTTCCTTGTGGATTCCAAATTTTCCTTTCAGTTTCAAGGATCTTGATGATTCCAACAGTTGTCGCAATGTGTGACTGATACATGGAGGTTGTCGTAGCACTATCTATGTTTCAGAAAAATTTAACAAGTGGTATATGCAACGCAGAGGCATTGTGAGCCACAAAAGTTTTCGTCACTGTGGCATTAGAATGTAATAATTCCCTTTAGCTTTGTAAATAAAGAACCTATCTTAACATTTCTATACTCGTTGGAGAAATGTGGGCCTCCTCCTCCCCTTACAGCCCTCCTTCCCTCTCCGAATGAGCTCTCTGCGGCACTTCGACCTACGCAACCGTCCTATACACGCGTCTTTAAGCATATGCCACTGCAAATGATACTTCCTAACACATTAGTCGCAGTTGTTCCTTGTGGGTTCTAAATTTTCCTTTGAGATCCAAGGATCTTGATGATTCCAACAATTGTCGCAATGTGTGACTGATACATGGAGGTTGTCGTAGCACTATTTATATTTCAGAAATATTTAACAAGTGGTATATGCAACGCAGAGGCATTGTGAGCCATCAAATTTTTCGTCACTGTGGCATTAGAATGTAATAAGTCCCTTTATCTTTGTAAATAAAGAACCTATCTTAACATGTCTATACTCGTTTGAGAAATGTGGGCCTCCTCCTCCCCTTACAGCCCTCCTTCCCTCTCCGAATCAGCTCTTTGCGGCAATTGCGACCCACGAAACAGTCCTAAACACGCGTTTTTAATACATATGCCACTGCAAATGATACTTCCTAACATTATTCGCAGTTGGTCCTTGCGGGTTCTGAATTTTCCTTTCAGTTCCAAGGATCTCGATGATTCCAACAGCTGTCGCAATGTGTGACTGATACGTGGAGGTTGTCGTTGCACTATTTTTGTTTCAGAAATATTTAACAAGTGGTATATGCAACGCAGAGGCAATGTAAGCCACAAAAATTTTCGCCACTGTGGCATTAGAATGTAATAAGTCCCTTCAGTTTTGTAAATATAGTACCTATCTTACCATTTCTATGCTCGTTGGAGAAATGTGGGCCTCCTCCTCCCCTTACAGCCCTCCTTCCCTCTCCGAATGAGCTCTCTGCGGCAATTGCGACCTACGCAACCGACCTAAACACGCGTTTTTAAGACATATGCCACTGCAAATGTTGCTTCCTAACACATTATTCGCAGTTGTTCCTTGTGAGTTCTAAATTTTCCTTTGAGATCCAAGGATCTTTATGATTCCAACAATTGTCGCAATGTGTGACTGATACGTGGAGGTTGTCGTTGCACTATTTATGTTTCAGAAATATTTAACAAGTGGTATATGCAACGCAGAGGCATTGTAAGCCACAAAATGTTTCGCCACTGTGGCATTAGAATGTAATAAGTCCCTTTAGCTTTGTAAATATAGTACCTATCTTAACATTTCTATATTCGTTGGAGAAATCTGGGCCTCCTCCTCCCCTTACAGCCCTCCTTCCCTCTCCGAATGAGCTCTCTGCGGCAATTGCGACCTACGCAACCGACCTCAACACGCGTTTTTAAGACATATGCCACTGCAAATGATACTTCCTAACACATTATTCGCAGTTGTTCCTTGTGGATTCCAAATTTTCCTTTCAGTTTCAAGGATCTTCATGATTCCAACAGTTTTCGCAATGTGTGACTGATACATGGAGGTTGTCGTAGCACTATCTATGTTTCAGAAATATTTAACAAGTGGTATATGCAACGCAGGGGCATTGTGAGCCACAAAATTTTTCGTCACTGTGGCATTAGAATGTAGTAAGTCCCTTTAGCTTTGTAAATAAGGAACCTATCTTAACATGTCTATACTCGTTGGAGAAATGTGGGCCTCCTCCTCACCTTACAGCCCTCCATCTCTCTCCGAATCAGCGCTTTGCGGCAATTGGGACCCACGCAACCGTCCTAAACACGCGTTTTTAAGACATATGCCACTGCAAATGATACTTCCTAACACATTATTCGCAGTTGTTCCTTGTGGGTTCTAAATTTTCCTTTCAGTTTCAAGGATCTTGATGATTCCAACAGTTGTCGCAATGTGTGACTGATACATGGAGGTTGTCGTAGCACTATTTATGTTTCAGAAATATTTAACAAGTGGTATATGCAACGCAGAAGCATTGTGAGCCACAAAATTTTTCGTCACTGTGGCATTAGAATGTAATAAGTCCCTTTAGCTTTGTAAACAAGGAACGTATCTTAACATGTCTATACTCGTTGGAGAAATGTGGGCCTCCTCCTCCCCTTACAGCCCTCCTTCCCTCTCCGAATGAGCTCTCTGCGGCACTTGCGACCTACCCAACCGTCCTAAACACGCGTTTTTAAGACATATGCCACTGCAAATAATACTTCCTAACACATTATTCGCAGTTGTTCCTTGTGGGTTCTAAATTTTCCTTTCAGTTCCAAAGATCTTGATGATTCCAACAGTTGTCGCAATGTGTGACTGATGCATGGAGGTTGTTGTAGCACTATTTATGTTTCAGAAATATTTAACCAGTGGTATATCCAACGCAGAGGCATTGTGAGCCACAAAATTATTCGTCACTGTGGCATTAGAATGTAATAAGTCCCTTTAGCTTTGTGAATAAAGAACCTATCTTAACATTACTATACTCGTTGGAGAAATGTGGGCCTGCTCCTTCCCTTACAGCCCTCCTTCCCTTTCCGAGTGAGCTCTCTGCGGCACTTGCGACCTACCCAACCGCCTTAACACGCGTTTTTAAGACATATGCCACTGCAAATGATACTTCCTAACACATTATTCGCAGTTGTTCCTTGTGGGTTCTAAATTTTCCTTTGAGATCCAAGGATCTTTATGATTCCAACAATTGTCGCAATGTGTGACTGATACATGGAGGTTGTCGTAGCACTATTTATGTTTCAGAAATATTTAACAAGTGGTATATGCAACGCAGAGGCATTGTGAGCTATCAAATTTTTCGTCACTGTGGCATTAGAATGTAATAAGTCCCTTTAGCTTTGTGAATGAAGAACCGATCTTAATATTTCTATACTCGTTGGAGAAATGTGGGCCTCCACCTCCCCTTACAGCCCTCCTTCCCTCCCCGAATCAGCTCTTTGCGGCAATTGCGACCCACGAAACCGTCCTAAACACGCGTTTTTAAGATATATGCCACTGCAAATGATACTTCCTAACATTATTCGCAGTTGTTCCTTGCGGGTTCTAAATTTTCCTTTCAGTTCCAAGGATCTCGATGATTCCAACAGCTGTCGCAATGTGTGACTGATACGTGGAGGTTGTCGTTGCACTATTTATGTTTCAGAAATATTTAACAAGTGGTATATGCAACGCAGAGGCATTGTAAGCCACAAAATGTTTCGCCACTGTGGCATTAGAATGTAATAAGTCCCTTTAGCTTTGTAAATATAGTACCTATCTTAACATTTCTATATTCGTTGGAGAAATCTGGGCCTCCTCCTCCCCTTACAGCCCTCCTTCCCTCTCCGAATGAGCTCTCTGCGGCAATTGCGACCTACGCAACCGACCTAAACACGCGTTTTTAAGACATATGCCACTGCAAATGATACTTCCTAACACATTATTCGCAGTTGTTCCTTGTGGATTCCAAATTTTCCTTTCAGTTTCAAGGATCTTCATGATTCCAACAGTTTTCGCAATGTGTGACTGATACATGGAGGTTGTCGTAGCACTATCTATGTTTCAGAAATATTTAACAAGTGGTATATGCAACGCAGAGGCATTGTGAGCCACAAAATTTTTCGTCACTGTGGCATTAGAATGTAGTAAGTCCCTTTAGCTTTGTAAATAAGGAACCTATCTTAACATGTCTATACTCGTTGGAGAAATGTGGGCCTCCTCCTCACCTTACAGCCCTCCATCTCTCTCCGAATCAGCGCTTTGCGGCAATTGGGACCCACGCAACCGTCCTAAACACGCGTTTTTAAGACATATGCCACTGCAAATGATACTTCCTAACACATTATTCGCAGTTGTTCCTTGTGGGTTCTAAATTTTCCTTTCAGTTTCAAGGATCTTGATGATTCCAACAGTTGTCGCAATGTGTGACTGATACATGGAGGTTGTCGTAGCACTATTTAGGTTTCAGAAATATTTAACAAGTGGTATATGCAACGCAGAAGCATTGTGAGCCACAAAATTTTTCGTCACTGTGGCATTAGAATGTAATAAGTCCCTTTAGCTTTGTAAACAAGGAACGTATCTTAACATGTCTATACTCGTTGGAGAAATGTGGGCCTCCTCCTCCCCTTACAGCCCTCCTTCCCTCTCCGAATGAGCTCTCTGCGGCACTTGCGACCTACCCAACCGTCCTAAACACGCGTTTTTAAGACATATGCCACTGCAAATAATACTTCCTAACACATTATTCGCAGTTGTTCCTTGTGGGTTCTAAATTTTCCTTTCAGTTCCAAAGATCTTGATGATTCCAACAGTCGTCGCAATGTGTGACTGATATATGGAGGTTGTTGTAGCACTATTTATGTTTCAGAAATATTTAACCAGTGGTATATCCAACGCAGAGGCATTGTGAGCCACAAAATTATTCGTCACTGTGGCATTAGAATGTAATAAGTCCCTTTAGCTTTGTGAATAAAGAACCTATCTTAACATTACTATACTCGTTGGAGAAATGTGGGCCTGCTCCTCCCCTTACAGCCCTCCTTCCCTTTCCGAGTGAGCTCTCTGCGGCACTTGCGACCTACCCAACCGCCTTAACACGCGTTTTTAAGACATATGCCACTGCAAATGATACTTCCTAACACATTATTCGCAGTTGTTCCTTGTGGGTTCTAAATTTTCCTTTCAGTTCCAAGGATCTTGATGATTCCAACAGTTGTCGCAATGTGTGACTGATACATGGAGGTTGTCGTAGCACTATTTATGTTTCAGAAATATTTAACAAGTGGTATATGCAACGCAGAGGCATTGTGAGCCACAAAAGTTCTCGTCACTGTGGCATTAGAATGTAATAAGTCCCTTTAGCTTTGTAAATAAAGAACCTACCTTAACATTTCTGTACTCGTTGGAGAAACGTGGGCCTCCTCCTCCCCTTACAGCCCTCCTTCCCTCTCCGAATGAGCTCTCTGCGGCAATTGCGACCTACCCAACCGTGCTAAACACGCGTTTTTAAGACATATGCCACTGCAAATGATACTTCCTAACACATTATTCGCAGTTGTTCCTTGTGGGTTCTAAATTTTCCTTTCAGTTCCAAGGATCTTGATGATTCCAACAGTTGTCGCAATGTGTGACTGATACATGGAGGTTGTCGTAGCACTATTTATGTTTCATAAATATTTAACAAGTGGTATATGCAACGCAGAGGCATTGTGAGCCACAAAAGGTTACGTCACTGAGGCATTAGAATGTAATAAGTCCCTTTAGCTTTGTAAATAAAGAAAATATCTTAACATGTCTATACTCGTTGGAGAAACGTGAGCCTCCTCCTCCCCTTACAGCCCTCCCTCCCTCTCCGAATGAGTTCTCTGCGGCAATTGCGACCTACGCAACCGTACTAAACACGCGTTTTTGAGGCATATGCCACTGCAAATGATACTTCCTAACACATTATTCGCAGTTGTTGCTTGTGGGTTCTGAATCTTCCTTTCAGTTCCAAGGATCTTGATGATTCCAACAGTTGTTGCAATGTATGACTGATACATGGAGGTTGTCGTAGCACTATTTATGTTTCATAAATATTTAACAAGTGGTATATGCAACGCAGAGGCATTGTGAGCCACAAAAGTTTTCGTCACTGTGGCATTAGAATGTAATAACTCCCTTTAGCTTTGTGAATAAAGAACCTATCTTAACATCTCTATACTCGTTGGAGAAATGTGCCCTCCTCCTCCCCATACAGCCCTCCTTCCCTCTCCGAATGAGCTCTCTGCGGCACTTGCGACCTACCCAACCGTCCTAAACACGCGTTTTTAAGACATATGCCACTGCAAATAATACTTCCTAACACATTATTCGCAGTTGTTCCTTGTGGGTTCTAAATTTTCCTTTCAGATCCAAGGATCTTGATGATTCCAACTGTTGTCGCAATGTGTGACTGATGCATGGAGCTTGTCGTAACACTATTTATGTTTCAGAAATATTTAACAAGTGGTTTATGCAACGCAGAGGCATTGTGAGACACAAATGTTTTCGTCAATGTGGCATTAGTTGTAATAAGTCCTTTTAACTTTGTAAATAAAGAACCTATCTTAACATTTCTATACTCGTTGGAGAAATGTGGGCCTCCTCCTCCCCTTACAGCCCTCCTTCCCTCTCCGAATGAGCTCTCTGCATCAATTGCGACCTACCCAACTGTCCTAAACACGCATTTTTAAGACATATGCCACTGCAAATAATACTTCCTAACACATTATTCGCGGTTGTTCCTTGTGGGTTCTAAATTTTTTTTTCAGATCCAAGTATCTTGATGATTCCAACAGTTGTCGCAATGTGTGACTGATGCATGGAGCTTGTCGTAGCACTATTTATGTTTCAGAAATATTTAACAAGTGGTATATGCAACACAGAGGCATTGTGAGCCAGAAAAGTTTTCGTCACTGTGGCATTAGAATGTAATAAGTCCTTTTAGCTTTGTAAATAAAGAACCTACCTTAACATTTCTATACTCGTTGGAGAGACGTGGGCCTCCTCCTCCCCTTACAGACCTCCTTCCCTCTCCGAATGAGGTCTCTGCGGAAATTGCGACCTACCCAACCGTCCTAAACACGGGTTTTTAAGACATATGCCGCTGCAAATGATACTTCCTAACACATTATTCGCAGTTGTTCCTTGTGGGTTCTATATTTTCCTTTCAGATCCAAGGATCTTGATGATTCCAACAGTTGTCGCAATGTGTGACTGATACATGGAGGTTGTCGTAGCACTATTTATGTTTCAGAAATATTTAACAAGTGGTATATGCAACGCAGAAGCATTGTGAGCCACAAAATTATTCGTCACTGTGGCATTTGAATGTAATAAGTCCCTTTAGCTTTGTGAATAAAGAACCTACCTTAACATTTCTATACTCGTTGCAGAAATGTGGGCCTCCTCCTCCCCTTACAGCCCTCCTTCCCTTTCCGAGTGAGCTCTCTGCGGCAATTGCGACCTACGCAACCGACCTAAACACGCGTTTTTAAGACATATGCCACTGCAAATGATACTTCCTAACACATTATTCACAGTTGTTCCTTGTGGGTTCTAAATTCTCCTTTCAGTTCCAAGGATCTTGATGATTCCAACAGTTGTCGCAATGTGTGACTGATACATGGAGGTTGTCGTAGCACTATTTATGTTTCAGAAATATTTAACAAGTGGTATATGCAACGCAGAGGCATTGTGAGCCACAAAAGTTTTCGTCACTGTGGCATTAGAATGTAATAAGTCCCTTTAGCTTTGCAAATATAGTACCAATCTTAACATTTCTATACTCGTTGCAGAAACGTGGGCCTCCTCCTCCCCTTACAGCCCGCCTTGCCTCTCCGAAAGAGCTCTCTGCGGCAATTGCGACCTACCCAACCGTCCTAAACACGCGTTTTAAAGACATATGCCACTGCAAATGATACTTCCTAACACATTATTCGCAGTTGTTCCTTGTGGGCTCTAAATTTTCCTTTCAGTTCCAAGGATCTTGATGATTCCAACAGTTGTCGCAATGTGTGACTGATACATGGAGGTTGTCGTAGCACTATTTATGTTTCAGAAATATTTAACAAGTGGTATATGCAACGCAGAGGCATTGTGAGCCACAAAAGGTTACGTCACTGTGGCATTAGAATGTAATAAGTCCTTTAGCTTTGTAAATAAAGAACCAACCTTAACATTTCTATACTCGTTGGAGAAACGTGGGCCTCCTCCTCCCCTTACAGCCCTCCTTCCCTCTCCGAATGAGCTCTCTGCGGCAATTGCGACCTACCCAACCGTCCTAAACACGCGTTTTTAAGACATATGCCACTGCAAATGATACTTCCTAACACATTATTCGCAGTTGTTCCTTGTGGGTTCTAAATTTTCCTTTCAGTTCCAAGGATCTTGATGATTCCAACAGTTGTCGCAATGTGTGACTGACACATGGAGGTTGTCGTAGCACTATTTATGTATCATAAATATTTAACAAGTGGTATATGCAACGCAGAGGCATTGTGAGCCACAAAAGTTTTCGTCACTGTGGCATTAGAATGTAATAAGTCCGTTTAGCTTTGTAAATAAAGAACCTATCTTAACATGTCTATACTAGTTGGAGAAACGTGGGCCTCCTCCTCCCCTTACAGCCCTCCTTCACTCTCCGAATGAGTTCTCTGCGGCAATTGCGACCTACGCAACCGTCCCAAACACGCGTTTTTAAGGCATATGCCACTGCAAATGATACTACCTAAATCATTATTCGCAGTTGTTCCTTGTGGGTTCTGAATCTTCCTTTCAGTTCCAAGGATCTTGATGATTTCAACAGTTGTCGCAATGTGTGACTGATGCATAGAGGTTGTCGTAGCACTATTTATGTTTCAGAAATATTTAACAAGTGGTATATTCAACGCAGAGGCATTGTGAGCCACAAAATTATTCGTCACTGTGGCATTAGAATGTAATAAGTCCCTTTAGCTTTGTGAATAAAGAACCTATCTTAACATTACTATACTCGTTGGAGAAATGTGGGCCTCCTCCTCCCCTTACAGCCCTCCTTCCCTCTCCGAATGAGCTCTCTGCGGCACTTGCGACCTACCCAACCACCTTAACAATCGTTTTTAAGACATATGCCACTGCAAATGATACTTCCTAGCACATTATTCGCAGTTGTTCCTTGTGGGTTCTAAATTTTCCTTTCAGTTCCAAGGATCTTGATGATTCCAACAGCTGTCGCAATGTGTGACTGATACGTGGAGGTTGTCGTTGCACTATTTATGTTTCAGAAATATTTAACAAGTGGTATATGCAACGCAGAGGCATTGTGAGCCACAAAATTTTTCGTCACTGTTGCATTAGAATGTAATAAGTCCCTTTAGCTTTGTAAATATAGTACCTATCTTAACATTTCTATACTCGTTGGAGAAATGTGGGCCTCCTCCTCCCCTTACAGCCCTCCTTCCCTCTCCGAATCAGCTCTTTGCGGCAATTGCGGCCCACGAAACCGTCTTAAACACGCGTTTCTAAGACATATGCCACTGCAAATGATACTTCCTAACACATTATTCGCAGTTGTTCCTTGTGGGTTCTAAATTTTCCTTCAGTTCCAAGGATCTTGATGATTCCAACAGCTGGCGCAATGTGTGACTGATACGTGGAGGTTGTCGTTCCACTATTTATGTTTCAGAAATATTTAACAAGTGGTATCTGCAACGCAGAGGCATTGTGAGCCACAAAATTTTTCGTCACTGTGGCATTATAATGTAATAAGTCCCTTTAGCTTTGTAAATATAGTACCTATCTTAACATTTCTATACTCGTTGGAGAAATGTGGGCCTCCTCCTCCCCTTACAGCCCTCCTTCCCTCTCCGAATCAGCTCTTTGCGGCAATTGCGACCGACGCAACCGTCCTAAACACGCGCTTTTAAGACATATGCCACTGCAAATGATACATCCTAACACATTATTCGCAGTTGTTCCTTGTGGGTTCTAAATTTTCCTTTCAGTTGCAAGGATCTTGATGATTCCAACAGTTGTCGCAATGTGTGACTGATACATGGTGGTTGTCGTAGCACTATTTATGTTCCAGAAATATTTAACTAGTGGTATATGCAACGCAGAGGCATTGTGAGCCAAAAGAGTTTTCGACACTGTGGCATTAGAATGTAATAAGTTTCTTTAGCTTTGTAAATATAGTATCTATCTTAACATTGCTATACTAGTTGGAGAAATGTGGGCCTCCTCCTTCCCTTACAGCCCTCCTTCCCTCTCCGAATGAGCTCTCTGCGGCAATTGCGACCTACGCAACCGTCAGAAACACGCGTTTTTAAGACATATGCCACTGCAAATGATACTTCCTAACACATTATTCGCCGTTGTTCCTTGTGGGTTCTAAATTTTCCTTTCAGTTCCAAGGATCTTGATGATTCCAACAGTTGTCGCAATGTGTGACTGATACATGGAGGTTGTCGTAGCACTATTTATGTTTCAGAAATATTTAACAAGTGGTATATGCAACGCAGAGGCATTGTGAGCCACAAAATTTTTCGTCACTGTGGCATTAGAATGTAAAAATTCCCATTAGTTTTGTAAATATAGTACCTATCTTAACATTTCTATACTCGTTGGAGAAATGTGGGCTTCCTCCTCCCCTTACAGCCCTCCTTCTCTCTCCGAATGAGCTCTCTGCGGCAATAGCGACCTACGCAACCGTCCTAAACACGCGTTTTTAAGACATATGCCACTGCAAATGATACTTCCTAACACATTATTCGCAGTTGTTCCTTGTGGGTTCTAAATTTTCCTTTCAGTTCCAAGGATCTTGATGATTCCAACAGTTGTCGCAATGTGTGACTGATACATGGAGGTTGTCGTAGCATTATTTATGTTTCAGAAATACACTCCTGGAAATTGAAATATGAACACCGTGAATTCATTGTCCCAGGAAGGGGAAACTTTATTGACACATTCCAGAGGTCAGATACATCACATGATCACACTGACAGAACCACAGGCACATAGACACAGGCAACAGAGCATGCACAATGTCGGCACTAGTACAGTGTATATCCACCTTTCGCAGCAATGCAGGCTGCTATTCTCCCATGGAGACGATCGTAGAGATGCTGGATGTAGTCCTGTGGAACGGCTTGCCATGCCATTTCCACCTGGCGCCTCAGTTGGACCAGCGTTCGTGCTGGACGTGCAGACCGCGTGAGACGACGCTTCATCCAGTCCCAAACATGCTCAATGGGGGACAGATCCGGAGATCTTGCTGGCCAGGGTAGTTGACCTACACCTTCTAGAGCACGTTGGGTGGCACGGGATACATGCGGACGTGCATTGTCCTGTTGGAACAGCAAGTTTCCTTGCCGGTCTAGGAATGGTAGAACGATGGGTTCGATGACGCTTTGGATGTACCGTGCACTACTCAGTGTCCCCTCGACGATCACCAGTGGTGTACGGCCAGTGTAGGAGATCGCTCCCCACACCATGAGGCCGGGTGGCGGCCCTGTGTGCCTCGGTCGTATGCAGTCCTGATTGTGGCGCTCACCTGCACGGCGCCAAACACGCATACGACCATCATTGGCACCAAGGCAGAAGCGACTCTCATCGCTGAAGACGACACATCTCCATTCGTCCCTCCATTCACGCCTGTCGCGACACCACTGGAGGCGGGCTGCACGATGTTGGGGCGTGAGCGGAAGACGGCCTAACGGTGTGCGGGACCGTAGCCCAGCTTCATGGAGACGGTTGCGAATGGTCCTCGCCGATACCCCAGGAGCAACAGTGTCCCTAATTTGCTGGGAAGTGGCGGTGCGGTCCCCTACGGCACTGCGTAGGATCCTACGGTCTTGGCGTGCATCCGTGCGTCGCTGCGGTCCGGTCCCAGGTCGACGGGCACGTGCACCTTCCGCCGACCACTGGCGACAACATCGATGTACTGTGGAGACCTCACGCCCCACGTGTTGAGCAATTCGGCGGTACGTCCACCCGGCCTCCCGCATGCCCACTATACGCCCTCGCTCAAAGTCTGTCAACTGCACATACGGTTCACGTCCACGCTGTCGCGGCATGCTACCAGTGTTAAAGACTGCGATGGAGTTCCGAATGCCACGGTAAACTGGCTGACACTGACGGCGGCGGTGCACAAATGCTGCGCAGCTAGCGCCATTCGACGACCAACACCGCGGTTCCTGGTGTGTCTGCTGTCCCGTGCGTGTGATCATTGCTTGTACAGCCCTCTCGCAGTGTCCGGAGCAAGTATGGTGGGTCTGACACACCGGTGTCAATGTGTTCTTTTTTCCATTTCCAGGAGTGTATTTAACAAGTGGTATATGCAACGCAGAGGCATTGTCAGCCACAAAATTTTTCGTCACTGTGGCATTAGAATGTAATAAGTCCTTTTAGCTTTGTAAATATAGTACCTATCTTAACATTTCTATACTCGTTGGAGAAATGTGGGCCCCTCCTCCCCTTACAGCCCTCCTTCCCTCTCCGAATGAGCTCTCTGCGGCAATTGCGACCTACGCAACCGTCCTAAACACGCGTTTTTAAGACATATGCCACTGCAAATGATACTTCCTAACACATTATTCGCAGTTGTTCCTTGTGGGTTCTAAATTTTCCTTTCAGTTCCAAGGATCTTGATGATTCCAACAGTTGCCGCAATGTGTGACTGATACATGGAGGTTGTCGTAGCACTATTTATGTTTCAGAAATATTTAACAAGTGGTATATGCAACGCAGAGGCATTGTGAGCCACAAAATATTTCGTCACTGTGGCATTAGAATGTAATACGTCCCTTTAGCTTTGTAAATAAAGTACCTATCTTAACATTTCTATACTCGTTGGAGAAATGTGGGCCTCCTCCTCCCCTTACAGCCCTCCTTCCCTCTCCGAATGAGCTCTCTGCGGCAATTGCGACCTACGCAACCGTCCTAAACACGCGTTTTTAAGACATATGCCACTGCAAATGATACTTCCTAACACATTATTCGCAGTTGTTCCTTGTGGGTTCTAAATTTTCCTTTCAGTTCCAAGGATCTTGATGATTCCAACAGTTGTCGCAATGTGTGACTGATACATGGAGGTTGTCGTAGCACTATTTATGTTTCAGAAATATTTAACAAGTGGTATATGCAACGCAGAGGCATTGTGAGCCACAAAATATTTCGTCACTATGGCATTAGAATGTAATAAGTCCCTTTAGCTATGTAAATATTGTACCTACCTTAACATATCTATACTCGTTGGAGAAATGTGTGCCTCCTCCTCCCCTTACAGCCCTCCTTCCCTCTCCGAATGAGCTCTCTGCGGCAATTGCGACCTATGCAACCGTCCTAAACACGCGTTTTTAAGACATATGCCACTCCAAATCATACATCCTAACACATTATTCGCAGTTGTTCCTTGTGGGTTCTAAATTTTCCTTTCATTTCCAAGGATCTTGATGATTCCAACAGTTGTCGCAATGTGTGACTGACACATGGAGGTTGTCGTAGCACTATTTATGTTTCAGAAATATTTAACAAGTGGTATATGCAACGCAGAGGCATTGTGAGCCACATAATATTTCGTCACTGTGGCATTCGAATGTAATACGTCCCTTTAGCTTTGTAAATATAGTACCTATTTTAACATTTCTATACTCGTTGGAGAAATGTGGGCCTCCTCCTCCCCTTACAGCCCTCCTTCCCTCTCCGAATGAGCTCTCTGCGGCAATTGCGACCTACGCAACCGTCCTAAACACGCGATTTTAAGACATATGCCACTGCAAATGATACTTACTAACACATTATTCGCAGTTGTTCCTTGTGGGTTCTAAATTTTCCTTTCAGTTCCAAAGATCTTGATGATTCCAAAAGTTGTCGCAATGTGTGACTGATACATGGAGGTTGTCGTAGCACTATTTATGTTTCAGAAATATTTAACAAGTGGTATATGCAACGCAGAGGCATTGTGAGCCACAAAATTTTTCATCACTGTGGCATTAGAATGTAATAAGTCCCTTTAGCTTTGTAAATAAAGAACCTATCTTAACATTTCTATACTCGTTGGAGAAATGTGGGCCTCCTCCTCCCCTTACAGCCCTTCTTTCCTCACCGAATGAGCTCTCTGCGGCAATTGCGACCTACGCAACCGCCCTAAACACGCGTTTTTAAGACATATGCCTTTGCAAATAATACTTCCTAACGCATTATTCGCAGTTGTTCCTTGTGGGTTCTAAATTTTCCCTTCAGTTCCAAGGATCTTGATGATTCCAATAGTTGTCTCAATGTGTGACTGATACATGGAGGTTGTCGTAGCACTATTTATTATTCAGAAATATTTAAAAAGTGGTATATGCAACGTAGATTCATTGTGAGCCACAAAATTTCTCATCACTGTGGCATTAGAATGTAATAAGTCCCTTTAGCTTTGTAAATAAAGAACCTATCTCAACATTTCTATACTCGTTGGAGAAATGTTGGCCTTCTCCTCCCCTTACAGCCCTCCTTCCCTCTCCGAATGAGCTCTCTGCGGCAATTGCGACCTACGCAACCGTCCTAAACACGCGATTTTAGGACATATGCCACTGCAAATGATACTTACTAACACATTATTCGCAGTTGTTCCTTGTGGGTTCCAAATTTTTTTTCAGTTCCAACGATCTTGATGAATCCAACAGTTGTCGCAATGTGTGACTGATACACGCAGGTTGTCGTAGCACAGTTTATGTTTCAGAAATGTTTAACAAGTGGTATATGCAACGTAGAGGCATTGTGAGCCGCAAAATGTTTCGTCACTGTGGCTTTAGAATGTAATAAGTCCCTTTAGCTATGTAAATATAGTACCTATCTTAACATTTCTATACTCGTTGGAGAAATGAGGGCCTCATCCTCCCCTTACAGCCCTCCTTCCCTCTCCGAATGAGCTCTCTGCGGCAATTGCGACCTACGCAACAGTCTTAAACACGCGTTTTTAGGACATATGCCACTCCAAATGATACTTCCTAACACATTATTCGCAGTTGTTCCTTGTGGGTTCTAAATTTTCCTTTCATTTCCAAGGATCTTGATGATTCCAACAGTTGTCGCAATGTGTGACTGACACATGGAGGTTGTCGTAGCACTATTTATGTTTCAGAAATATTTAACAAGTGGTATATGCAACGCAGAGGCATTGTGAGCCACATAATATTTCGTCACTGTGGCATTCGAATGTAATACGTCCCTTTAGCTTTGTAAATATAGTACCTGTTTTAACATTTCTATACTCGTTGGAGAAATGTGGGCCTCCTCCTCCCCTTACAGCCCTCCTTCCCTCTCCGAATGAGCTCTCTGCGGCAATTGTGACCTACGCAACCATCCTAAACACGCGATTTTAAGACATATGCTACTGCAAATGATACTTACTAACACATTATTCGCAGTTGTTCCTTGTGGATTCTAAATTTTCCTTTCAGTTCCAAGGATCTTGATGATTCCAACAGTTGTCGCAATGTGTGACTGATACATGGAGGTTGTCGTAGCACTATTTATTATTCAGAAATATTTAACAAGTGGTATATGCAACGTAGATTCATTGTGAGCCACAAAATTTTTCATCACTGTGGCATTAGAATGTAATAAGTCCCTTTAGCTTTGTAAATAAAGAACCTATCTCAACATTTCTATACTCGTTGGAGAAATGTTGGCCTCCTCCTCCCCTTACAGCCCTCCTTCCCTCTCCGAATGAGCTCTCTGCGGCAATTGCGACCTACGCAACCCTCCTAAACACGCGATTTTAGGACATATGCCACTGCAAATGATACTTACTAACACATTATTCGCAGTTGTTCCTTGTGGGTTCCAAATTTTTTTTCAGTTCCAACGATCTTGATGAATCCAACAGTTGTCGCAATGTGAGACTGATACTCACAGGTTGTCGTAGCACAGTTTATGTTTCAGAAATGTTTAACAAGTGGTATATGCAACGTAGAGGCATTGTGAGCCGCAAAATGTTTCGTCACTGTGGCTTTAGAATGTAATAAGTCCCTTTAGCTATGTAAATATAGTACCTATCTTAACATTTCTATACTCGTTGGAGAAATGAGGGCCTCATCCTCCCCTTACAGCCCTCCTTCCCTCTCCGAATGAGCTCTCTGCGGCAATTGCGACCTACGCAACCGTCTTAAACACGCGTTTTTAAGACATATGCCACTCCAAATGATACTTCCTAACACATTATTCGCAGTTGTTCCTTGTGGGTTCTAAATTTTCCTTTCATTTCCAAGGATCTTGATGATTCCAACAGTTGTCGCAATGTGTGACTGACACATGGAGGTTGTCGTAGCACTATTTATGTTTCAGAAATATTTAACAAGTGGTATATGCAACGCAGAGGCATTGTGAGCCACATAATATTTCGTCACTGTGGCATTAGAATGTAATACGTCCCTTAAGCTTTGTAAATATAGTACCTATCTTAACATTCCTATACTCGTTGGAGAAATGTGGGCCTCCTCCTCCCCTTACAGCCCTCCTTCCCTCTCCGAATGAGCTCTCTGCGGCAATTGCGACCTACGCAACCGTCCTAAACACGCGTTTTTACGACATATGCCACTGCAAATGATACGTCCTAAAACATTATTCGCAGTTGTTCCTCGTGGGTTCTAAATTTTCCTTTCAGTTCCAAGGATCTTGATGATTCCACCACTTGTCTCAATGTGTGACTGATACATGGAGGTTGTCGTAGCACTATTTATGTTTCAGAAATATTTAACAAGTGGTATATGCAACGCAGAGGCATTGTGAGAGACATTTTTCGTCACTGCGGCATTAGAATGTAATAAGTCCCTTTAGCTTTGTAAATATAGTACCTATCTTAACATTTCATACTCGTTGGAGAAATATGGGCCTCCTCCTCCCCTTACAGCCCTCCTTCCCTCTCCGAATGAGCTCTCTGCGGCAATTGCGACCTACGCAACCATCCTAAACACGCGATTTTAAGACATATGCTACTGCAAATGATACTTACTAACACATTATTCGCAGTTGTTCCTTGTGGGTTCTAAATTTTCCTTTCAGTTCCAAGGATCTTGATGATTCCAACAGTTGTCGCAATGTGTGACTGATACATGGAGGTTGTCGTAGCACTATTTATGTTTCAGAAAAATTTAACAATGGGTATATGCAACGCAGATTCATTGTGAGCCACAACATTTTTCGTCACTGTGCCATTAGAATGTAATACGTCCCTTTAGCTTTGTAAATATAGTACCTATCCTACCATTTCTATACTCGTTGGAGAAATGTGGGCCTCATCCTCCCCTTACAGCCCTCCTTCCCTCTCCGAATGAGCTCTCTGCGGCAATTGCGACCTACGCAACCGTCCTAAAAACGCGTTTTTAAGACATATGCCTCTGCAAATGATACTTCCTAACACATTATTCGCAGTTGTTCGTTGTGAGTTCTAAATTTTCCTTTCAGTTCCAAGGATCTTGATGATTCCAACAGTTGTCGCAATGTATGACTGATACATGGAGGTTGTCGTAGCTCTATTTATGTTTCAGAAATATTTAACAAGTGGTATATGCAACGCAGAGGCATTGTGAGCCACATAATATTTCGTCACTGTGGCATTAGAATGTAATACGTCCCTTTAGCTTTGTAAATATAGTACCTATCTTAAAATTTCTATACTCGTTGGAGAAATGTGGGCCTCCTCCTCCCCTTACAGCCCTCCTTCCCTCTCCGAATGAGCTCTCTGCGGCAATTGCGACCTACGCAACCGTCCTAAACACGCGTTTTTACGACTTATGCCACTGCAAATGATACGTCCTAACACATTATTCGCAGTTGTTCCTTGTGGGTTCTAAATTTTCCTTTCAGTTCCAAGGATCTTGATGATTCCAACAGTTGTCTCAATGTGTGACTGATACACGGAGGTTGTCGTAGCACTAATTATGTTTCAGAAATATTTAACAAGTGGTATATGCAACGCAGAGGCATTGTGAGAGACATTTTTCGTCACTGCGGCATTAGAATGTAATAAGTCCCTTTAGCTTTGTAAATATAGTACCTATCTTAACATTTCATACTCGTTGGAGAAATGTGGGCCTCCTCCTCCCCTTACAGCCCTCCTTCCCTCTCCGAATGAGCTCTCTGCGGCAATTGCGACCTATGCAACCGTCCTAAACACGCGTTTTTAAGACATATGCCACTCCAAATCATACATCCCAACACATTATTCGCAGTTGTTCCTTGTGGGTTCTAAATTTTCCTTTCAGTTCCAAGGATCTTGATGATTCCAATAGTTGTCGCAATGTGTGACTGACACCTGGAGGTTGTCGTAGCACTATTTATGTTTCAGAAATATTTGACAAGTGGTATATGCAACGCAGAGGCATTGTGAGCCACAAAATTTTTCGTCACTGTGGCATTAGAATGTAATAAGTCCCTTTAGCTATGTAAATATTGTACCTATCTTAACATTTCTATACTCGGTGGAGAAATGTGGGCCTCCTCCTCCCCTTACAGCCCTCCTTCCCTCTCCGAGTGAGCTCTCTGCGGCAATTGCGACCTACGCAACCGTCCTAAACACGCGTTTTTAAGACATATGCCACTCCAAATCATACTTCCTAACACATTATTCGCAGTTGTTCCTTGTGGGTTCTTAATTTTCCTTTCAGTTCCAAGGATCTTGATGATTCCAACAGTTGTCGCAATGTGTGACTGACACATGGAGGTTGTCGTAGCACTATTTATGTTTCAGAAATATTTAACAAGTGGTATATGCAACGCAGAGGCATTGTGAGCCACAAAATTTTTCGTCACTGTGGCATTAGAATGTAATAAGTCCCTTTAGCTATGTAAATATAGTACCTATCTTAACATATCTATACTCGTTGGAGAAATGTGGGCCACCTCCTCCCCTTACAGCCCTCCTTCCCTCTCCGAATGAGCTCTCTGCGGCAATTGCGACCTACGCAACCGTCCTAAACACGCGATTTTAAGACATATGCCACTGCAAATGATACTTACTAACACATTATTCGCAGTTGTTCCTTGTGGGTTCTAAATTTTCCTTTCAGTTCCAAAGATCTTGATGATTCCAAAAGTTGTCGCAATGTGTGACTGATACATGGAGTTTGTCGTAGCACTATTTATGTTTCAGAAGTATTTAACAAGTGGTATATGCAACGCAGAGGCATTGTGAGCCACAAAATTTTTCATCACTGTGGCATTAGAATGTAATAAGTCCCTTTAGCTATGTAAATATAGTACCTATCTTAACATATCTATACTCGTTGGAGAAATGTGGGCCACCTCCTCCCCTTACAGCCCTCCTTCCCTCTCCGAATGAGCTCTCTGCGGCAATTGCGACCTACGCAACCGTCCTAAAAACGCGTTTTTAAGACATATGCCTCTGCAAATGATACTTCCTAACACATTATTCGCAGTTGTTCGTTGTGAGTTCTAAATTTTCCTTTCAGTTCCAAGGATCTTGATGATTCCAACAGTTGTCGCAATGTATGACTGATACATGGAGGTTGTCGTAGCTCTATTTATGTTTCAGAAATATTTAACAAGTGGTATATGCAACGCAGAGGCATTGTGAGCCACATAATATTTCGTCACTGTGGCATTAGAATGTAATACGTCCCTTTAGCTTTGTAAATATAGTACCTATCTTAACATTTCTATACTCGTTGGAGAAACGTGGGCCCCCTCCTCCCCTTACAGCCCTCCTTCCCTCTCCGAATGAGCTCTCTGCGGCAATTGCGACCTACGCAACCGTCCTAAACACGCGTTTTTACGACTTATGCCACTGCAAATGATACGTCCTAACACATTATTCGCAGTTGTTCCTTGTGGGTTCTAAATTTTCCTTTCAGTTCCAAGGATCTTGATGATTCCAACAGTTGTCTCAATGTGTGACTGATACATGGAGGTTGTCGTAGCACTAATTATGTTTCAGAAATATTTAACAAGTGGTATATGCAACGCAGAGGCATTGTGAGAGACATTTTTCGTCACTGCGGCATTAGAATGTAATAAGTACCTTTAGCTTTGTAAATATAGTACCTATCTTAACATTTCATACTCGTTGGAGAAATGTGGGCCTCCTCCTCCCCTTACAGCCCTCCTTCCCTCTCCGAATGAGCTCTCTGCGGCAATTGCGACCTATGCAACCGTCCTAAACACGCGTTTTTAAGACATATGCCACTCCAAATCATACATCCCAACACATTATTCGCAGTTGTTCCTTGTGGGTTCTAAATTTTCCTTTCAGTTCCAAGGATCTTGATGATTCCAATAGTTGTCGCAATGTGTGACTGACACCTGGAGGTTGTCGTAGCACTATTTATGTTTCAGAAATATTTAACAAGTGGTATATGCAACGCAGAGGCATTGTGAGCCACAAAATTTTTCGTCACTGTGGCATTAGAATGTAATAAGTCCCTTTAGCTATGTAAATATTGTACCTATCTTAACATTTCTATACTCGGTGGAGAAATGTGGGCCTCCTCCTCCCCTTACAGCCCTCCTTCCCTCTCCGAGTGAGCTCTCTGCGGCAATTGCGACCTACGCAACCGTCCTAAACACGCGTTTTTAAGACATATGCCACTCCAAATCATACTTCATAACACATTATTCGCAGTTGTTCCTTGTGGGTTCTTAATTTTCCTTTCAGTTCCAAGGATCTTGATGATTCCAACAGTTGTCGCAATGTGTGACTGACACATGGAGGTTGTCGTAGCACTATTTATGTTTCAGAAATATTTAACAAGTGGTATATGCAACGCAGAGGCATTGTGAGCCACAAAATTTTTCGTCACTGTGGCATTAGAATGTAATAAGTCCCTTTAGCTATGTAAATATAGTACCTATCTTAACATATCTATACTCGTTGGAGAAATGTGGGCCACCTCCTCCCCTTACAGCCCTCCTTCCCTCTCCGAATGAGCTCTCTGCGGCAATTGCGACCTACGCAACCGTCCTAAACACGCGATTTTGAGACATATGCCACTGCAAATGATACTTACTAACACATTATTCGCAGTTGTTCCTTGTGGGTTCTAAATTTTCCTTTCAGTTCCAAAGATCTTGATGATTCCAAAAGTTGTCGCAATGTGTGACTGATACATGGAGGTTGTCGTAGCACTATTTATGTTTCAGAAGTATTTAACAAGTGGTATATGCAACGCAGAGGCATTGTGAGCCACAAAATTTTTCATCACTGTGGCATTAGAATGTAATAAGTCCCTTTAGCTTTGTAAATAAAGAACCTATCTTAACATTTCTATACTCGTTGGAGAAATGTGGGCCTCCTCCTCCCCTTACAGCCCTCCTTCCCTCACCGAATGAGCTCTCTGCGGCAATTGCGACCTACGCAACCGCCCTAAACACGCGTTTTTAAGACATATGCCACTGCAAATAATACTTCCTAACACATTATTCGCAGTTGTTCCTTGTGGGTTCTAAATTTTCCCTTCAGTTCCAAGGATCTTGATGATTCCAATAGTTGTCTCAATGTGTGACTGATACATGGAGGTTGTCGTAGCACTATTTATTATTCAGAAATATTTAACAAGTGGTATATGCAACGTAGATTCATTGTGAGCCACAAAATTTTTCATCACTGTGGCATTAGAATGTAATAAGTCCCTTTAGCTTTGTAAATAAAGAACCTATCTCAACATTTCTATACTCGTTGGAGAAATGTTGGCCTCCTCCTCCCCTTACAGCCCTCCTTCCCTCTCCGAATGAGCTCTCTGCGGCAATTGCGACCTACGCAACCGTCCTAAACACGCGATTTTAGGACATATGCCACTGCAAATGATACTTACTAACACATTATTCGCAGTTGTTCCTTGTGGGTTCCAAATTTTTTTTCAGTTCCAACGATCTTGATGAATCCAACAGTTGTCGCAATGTGTGACTGATACACGCAGGTTGTCGTAGCACAGTTTATGTTTCAGAAATGTATAACAAGTGGTATATGCAACGTAGAGGCATTGTGACCCGCAAAATGTTTCGTCACTGTGGCTTTAGAATGTAATAAGTCCCTTTAGCTATGTAAATATAGTACCTATCTTAACATTTCTATACTCGTTGGAGAAATGAGGGCCTCATCCTCCCCTTACAGCCCTCCTTCCCTCTCCGAATGAGCTCTCTGTGGCAATTGCGACCTACGCAACCGTCCTAAACACGCGTTTTTAAGACATATGCCACTCCAAATGATACTTCCTAACACATTATTCGCAGTTGTTCCTTGTGGGTTCTAAATTTTCCTTTCATTTCCAAGGATCTTGATGATTCCAACAGTTGTCGCAATGTGTGACTGACACATGGAGGTTGTCATAGCACTATTTATGTTTCAGAAATATTTAACAAGTGGTATATGCAACGCAGAGGCATTGTGAGCCACATAATATTTCGTCACTGTGGCATTAGAATGTAATACGTCCCTTTAGCTTTGTAAATATAGTACCTATCTTAACATTTCTATACTCGTTGGAGAAATGTGGGCCTCCTCCTCCCCTTACAGCCCTCCTTCCCTCTCCGAATGAGCTCACTGCGGCAATTGCGACCTACGCAACCGTCCTAAACACGCGTTCTTACGACATATGCCACTGCAAATGATACGTCCTAACACATTATTCGCAGTTGTTCCTTGTGGGTTCTAAATTTTCCTTTCAGTTCCAAGGATCTTGATGATTCCACCAGTTGTCTCAATGTGTGACTGATACATGGAGGTTGTCGTAGCACTATTTATGTTTCAGAAATATTTAATAAGTGGTATATGCAACGCAGAGGCATTGTGAGAGACATTTTTCGTCACTGCGGCATTAGAATGTAATAAGTCCCTTTAGCATTGTAAATATAGTACCTATCTTAACATTTCATACTCGTTGGAGAAATATGGGCCTCCTCCTCCCCTTACAGCCCTCCTTCCCTCTCCGAATGAGCTCTCTGCGGCAATTGCGACCTACGCAACCATCCTAAACACGCGATTTTAAGACATATGCTACTGCAAATGATACTTACTAACACATTATTCGCAGTTGTTCCTTGTGGGTTCTAAATTTTCCTTTCTATTCCATGGATCTTGATGATTCCAACAGTTGTCGCAATGTGTGACTGATACATGGAGGTTGTCGTAGCACTATTTATGTTTCAGAAAAATTTAACAATGGGTATATGCAACGCAGATTCATTGTGAGCCACAACATTTTTCGTCACTGTGGCATTAGAATGTAATACGTCCCTTTAGCTTTGTAAATATAGTACCTATCTTACCATTTCTATACTCGTTGGAGTAATGTGGGCCTCATCCTCCCCTTACAGACCTCCTTCCCTCTCCGAATGAGCTCTCTGCGGCAATTGCGACCTACGCAACCGTCCTAAAAACGCGTTTTTAAGACATATGCCTCTGCAAATGATACTTCCTAACACATTATTAGCAGTTGTTCCTTGTGGGTTCTAAATTTTCCTTTCAGTTCCAAGGATCTTGATGATTCCAACAGTTGTCGCAATGTGTGACTGATACATGGAGGTTGTCGTAGCACTATTTATGTTTCAGAAATATTTAACAAGTGGTATATGCAACGCAGAGGCATTGTGAGCCACAAAATTTTTCGTCACTGTGGCATTAGAATGTAATAAGTCGATTTAGCTTTGTAAATATAGTACCTATCTTAACATTTCCATACTCGTTCGAGAAATGTGGGCCTCCTCCTCCCCTTACAGCCCTCCTTCCCTCTCCGGATGAGCTCTCTGCGGCAATTGCGAACTACGCAACCGTCCTAAACACGCGTTTTTAAGACATATGCCACTGCAAGTGATACTTCCTAACACATTATTCGCAGTTGTTCCTTGTGGGTTCTAGATTTTCCTTTCAGTTCCAAGGATCTTGATGATTCCAACAGTTGTCGCAATGTGTGACTGATACATGGAGGTTGTCGTAGCACTATTTATGTTTCAGAAATATTTAACAAGTGCTTTATGCAACGCAGAGGCGTTGTGAGCCACAAAATTTTTCGTCACCGTGGCATTAGAATGTAATAAATCGCTTTAGCTTAGTAAATATAGTACCTATCCTAACATTTCTATACTCGTTGGAGAAATGTGGGCCTCCTCCTCCCCTTACAGCCCTCCTTCCCTCTCCGAATGAGCTCTCTGCGGCAATTGCGACCTACGAAACCGTCCTAAACACGCGTTTCTAAGACATATGCCACTGCAAATGATACTTCCTAACACATTATTCGCAGTTGCTCCTTGTGGGTTCTAAATTTTCCTTTCAGTTCCAAGGATCTTGATGATTCCAACAGTTGTCGCAATGTGTGACTGACATATGGAGGTTGTCGTAGCACTATTTATGTTTCAGAAATATTTAACAAGTCGTATATGCAACGCAGAGGCATTGTGAGCCACAAAATTTTTTGTCACTGTGGCATTAGAATGTAATAAGTCCCTTAGCTTTGTAAATATAGTACCTATCTTAACATTTCTATACTCGTTGGAGAAATGTGGGCCTCCTCCTCCCCTTACAGCCGTCCTTCCCTCTCCGAATTAGCTCTCTGCGGCAATTGCGACCTACGAAACCGTCCTAAACACGCGTTTCAAAGACATATGCCACTGCAAATGATACTTCCTAACTCATTATTCGCAGATGTTCCTTGTGGGTCCTAAATTTTCCTTTCAGTTCCAAAAATCTTGATGATTCCAACAGTTGTCGCAATGTATAACTGATAATGGAGGTTGTCGTAGCACTATATATGTTTCAGAAATATTTAACAAGTGTTATATGCAACGCAGAGGCATTGTGAGCCACAAAATTTTTCGTCACTGTGGCATTAGAATGTAATAAGCCCCTTTAGCTTTGTAAATAAAAAAACCAACTTACCATTTCTATACTCGTTGGAGAAATGTGGGCCTCCTCCTCCCCTTACAGCCCTCCTTCCCTCTCCGAATGAGCTCTCTGCGGCAATTGTGATTTACGCAACCGTCCTAAACTCGCGTTTTTAAGACATATGCCACTGCAAATGATACTTCCTAACACATTATTCGATTGTGTTCCTCGTGGGTTCTAAACTTTCCTTTCAGTTCAAAGGATCTTGATGATTCCAACAGTTGTCGCAATGTGTGACTGATACATGGAGGTTGTCGTAGCACCATTTATGTTTCAGAAATATTTAACAAGTGGTATATGCAACGCAGAGGCATTGTGCGCCAAAAAATTTTTCGTCACTGTGGCTTTAGAATGTAATAACTTCAATTAGCTTTGTAAATATAGTACCTATCTTAACATTTCTATACTCGTTGGAGAAATGTGGGCCTCCTCCTCCCCATACAGCCCTCCTTCCCTCTCCGAATGAGCTCTGTGCGGCAATTGCGACCTACGCAACCGTCCTAAATACGCGTTTTTAAGACATATGCCACTGCAAATGATACTTCCTAACACATTATCCGCAGTTGTTATTCGTAAGTTCTAAATTTTCCTTTCCGTTCCAAGCATCTTGATGATTCCAACAGTTGTCGCAATGTGTGACTGATACATGGAGGTTGTCGTAGCACTATTTATGTTTCAGAAATATTTAATAAGTGGTATATGCAACGCAGAGGCATTGTGAGGCACAAAGTTTTTCGTCACTGTGGCATTAGAATGTAATAAGTCCCTTTAGCTTTGTAAATATAGTACCTATCTTAACATTTCTATACTTGTTGGAGATGTGTGGGCCTCCTCCTCCCCTTACAGCCTTCCTTCCCTCTCCGAATGAGCTCTCCGCGGCAATTGCGACCTACGCAACCGTCCTAAACACGCGTTTTTAAGACGTATGCCACTGCAAATGATACTTCCTAACACATTATTCGCAGTTGTTTCTTGTGGGTTCTAAATTTTTATTTCAGTTCCAACGATCTTGATGATTCCAACAGTTGTCGCAATGTGTGACTGATACATGGAGGTTGTCGTAGCACTATTTATGTTTCAGAAATATTTAACAAGTGGTATATGCAACGTTGAGGCATTGTGAGCCGCAAAATTTTTCGTCACTGTGGCATTAGAATGTAATAAGTCCCTTTAGCTATGTAAATATAGTACCTATCTTAACATTTCTACACTCGTTGGAGAAATGAGGGCCTCATCCTCCCCTTACAGCCCTCCTTCCCTCTCCGAATGAGCTCTCTGCGGCAATTGCGACCTACGCAACCGTCCTAAACACGCGTTTTTAAGACATATGCCACTCCAAATGATACTTCCTAACACATTATTCGCAGTTGTTCCAAGGATCTTGATGATACCAACAGTTGTCTCAATGTGTGACTGATACATGGAGGTTGTCGTAGCACTATTTATGTTTCAAAAATATTTAACAAGTGGTATATGCAACGCAGGGGCATTGTGAGCCACAAAATATTTCGTCACTGCGGCTTTAGAATGTAATAAGTCCCTTTAGCTTTGTAAATATAGTACCTATCTTAACATTTCTACACTCGTTGGAGAAATGTGGGCCTCCTCCTCCCCTTACAGCCCTCCTTCCCTCTCCGAATGAGCTCTCTGCGGCAATTGCGACCTACGCAACCGTCCTAAACACGCGATTTTAAGACATATACCACTGCAAATGATACATACTAACACATTATTCGCAGTTGTTCCTTGTGGGTTCCAAATTTTCCTTCCCGTTCCAAAGATCTTGATGATTCCAACAGTTGTCGCAATGTGTGACTGATACATGGAGGTTGTCGTAGCACTATTTATGTTTCAGAAATATTTAACAAGTGGTATATGCAACGCAGAGGCATTGTGAGCCGCAAAATTTTTCGCCACTGTGGCATTAGAATGTAATAAGTCCCTTTAGCTTTGTAAATATAGTACCTATCTTAACATTTCTATACTCCTTGGTGAAATGAGGGCCTCATCCTCCCCTTACAGCCCTCCTTCCCTCTCCGAATGAGCTCTCTGCGGCAATTGCGTCCTACGCAACCGTCCTAAACACGCGTTTTTAAGACATATGCCACTCCAAATGATACTTCCTAACACATTATTCGCAGTTGTTCCTTGTGGATTCTAAATTTTCCTTTCAGTTCCAAGGATCTTGATGATTCCAACAGTTGTCGCAATGTGTGACTGATACATGGAGGTTGTCGTAGCACCATTTATGTTTCAGAAATGTTTAACAAGTGGTATATGCAACGCAGAGGCATTGTGAGCCACAAAAGTTTTCGTCACTTTGGCATTAGAATGTAATAAGCCCCTTTAGCTATGTAAATACAGTACCTATCTTAACATATCTATACTCGTTGGAGAAATGTGGGCCTCCTCCTCCCCTTACAGCCCTCCTTCCCTCTCCGAATGAGCTCTGTGCCGCAATTGCGACCTACGCAACCGTCCTAAATACGCGTTTTTAAGACATATGCCACTGCAAATGATACTTCCTAACACATTATTCGCAGTTAATCCTTGTGGGTTCTAAATTTTCCTTTCAGTTCCAAGGATCTTGTTGATTGTAACATTTGTCGCAATGTGTGACTGACACATGGAGGTTGTCGTAGCACTATTTATGTTTCAGAAAAATTTAAAAATGGGTATATTCAACGCAGATTCATTGTGAGCCACAAAATTTTTCGACACTGTGGCATTAAAATGTAATACGTCCCTTTAGCTTTGTAAATATAGTACCTATCTTACCATTTCTATACTCGTTGGAGAAATGTGGGCCTCATCCTCCCCATACAGCCCTCCTTCCCTCTCCGAATGAGCTCTGTGCGGCAATTGCGACCTACGCAACCGTCCTAAATACGCGTTTTTAAGACATATGCCACTCCAAATGATACTTCCTAACACATTATTCGCAGTTGTTCCAAGGATCTTGATGATACCAACAGTTGTCTCTATGTGTGACTGATACATGGAGGTTGTCGTAGCACTATTTATGTTTCAAAAATATTTAACAAGTGGTATATGCAACGCAGGGGCATTGTGAGCCACAAAATATTTCGTCACTGCGGCTTTAGAATGTAATAAGTCCCTTTAGCTTTGTAAATATAGTACCTATCTTAACATTTCTATACTCGCTGGAGAAATGTGGGCCTCCTCCTCCCCTTACAGCCCTCCTTCCCTCTCCGAATGAGCTCTCTGCGGCAATTGCGACATACGCAGCCGTCCTAAACACGCGTTTTGAAGACATATGCCACTCCAAATCATACTGCCTAGCACATTACTCGCAGTTGTTCCTTGTGGGTTCAAAATTTTCCTTTCAGTTCCAAGGTTCTTGATGATTCCAACAGTTGTCGCAATGTGTGACTGATACATGGAGGTTGTCGTAGCACTATTTATGTTTCAGAAATATTTAATAAGTGGTATATGCAACGCAGAGGCATTGTGAGCCACAAAATTTTTCATCACTGTGGCATTAGAATGTAATAAGTCCCTTTAGCTTTGCAAATATAGTACCTATTTTAACATTTCTATACATGTTGGAGAAATGTAGGCCTCCTCCTCCCCTTACAGCCTTCCTTCCCTCTCAGAATGAGCTCTCTGCGGCAATTGCGACCTACGCAACCTTCCTAAATACGCGTTTTTAAGACATATGCCACTGCAAATGATACTTCCTATCACATTATTCGCAGTTGTTCCTTGTGGGTTCTAAATTTTCCTTTCAGTTCCAAGGATCTTGATGATTCCAACAGTTGTCGCAATGTGTGTCTGAACCATGGAGGATGTCGTAGCACTATTTATGTTTCAGAAAAATTTAACAAGTGGTATATGCAACGCAGAGGCATTGTGAGCCACAAAATTTTTCGTCACTGTGGCATTAGAATGTAATAAGTCCCTTTAGCTTTGTAAATATAGTACCTATCTTAACATTTTTATTCTTGTTCGAGATGTGTGGGCCTCCTCCTCCCCTTACAGCCTTCCTTCCCTCTCCGAATGAGCTCTCCGCGGCAATTGCGACCTACGCAACCGTCCTAAACACGCGTTTTTAAGACGTATGCCACTGCAAATGATACTTCCTAACACATTATTCGCAGTTGTTTCTTGTGGATTCTAAATTTTTATTTCAGTTCCAACGATCTTGATGATTCCAACAGTTGTCGCAATGTGTGACTGATACATGGAGGTTGTCGTAGCACTATTTATGTTTCAGAAATATTTAACAAGTGGTATATGCAACGTAGAGGCATTGTGAGCCGCAAAATTTTTCGTCACTGTGGCATTAGAATGTAATAAGTCCCTTTAGCTATGTAAATATAGTACCTATCTTAACATTTCTACACTCGTTGGAGAAATGAGGGCCTCATCCTCCCCTTACAGCCCTCCTTCCCTCTGCGAATGAGCTCTCTGCGGCAATTGCGACCTACGCAACCGTCCTAAACACGCGTTTTTAAGACATATGCCACTCCAAATGATACTTCCTAACACATTATTCGCAGTTGTTCCAAGGATCTTGATGATACCAACAGTTGTCTCAATGTGTGACTGATACATGGAGGTTGTCGTAGCACTATTTATGTTTCAGAAATATTTAACAAGTGGTATATGCAACGCAGGGGCATTGTGAGCCACAAAATATTTCGTCACTGCGGCTTTAGAATGTAATAAGTCCCTTTAGCTTTGTAAATATAGTACCTATCTTAACATTTCTATACTCGTTTTAGAAATGTGGGCTTCCTCCTCCCCTTACAGCCCTCCTTCCCTCTCCGAATGAGCTCTCTGCGGCAATTGCGACCTACGCAACCGTCCTAAACACGCGATTTTAAGACATATACCACTGCAAATGATACATACTAACTCATTATTCGCAGTTGTTCCTTGTGGGTTCTAAATTTTCCTTTCAGTTCCAAAGATCTTGATTATTCCAACAGTTGTCGCAATGTGTGACTGATACATGGAGGTTGTCGTAGCACTATTTATGTTTCAGAAATATTTAACAAGTGGTATATGCAACGCAGAGGCATTGTGAGCCGCAAAATTTTTCGCCACTGTGGCATTAGAATGTAATAAGTCCCTTTAGCTTTGTAAATATAGTACCTATCTTAACATTTCTATACTCCTTGGTGAAATGAGGGCCTCATCCTCCCCTTACAGCCCTCCTTCCCTCTCCGAATGAGCTCTCTGCGGCAATTGCGTCCTACGCAACCGTCTTAACACGCGTTTTTAAGACATATGCCACTCCAAATGATACTTCCTAACACATTATTCGCAGTTGTTCCTTGTGGGTTCTAAATTTTCCTTTCAGTTCCAAGGATCTTGATGATTCCAACAGTTGTCGCAATGTGTGACTGATACATGGAGGATGTCGTATCACCATTTATGTTTCAGAAATGTTTAACAAGTGGTATATGCAACGCAGAGGCATTGTGAGCCACAAAAGTTTTCGTCACTTTGGCATTAGAATGTAATAAGCCCCTTTAGCTATGTAAATACAGTACCTATCTTAACATATCTATACTCGTTGGAGAAATGTGGGCCTCCTCCTCCCCTTACTGCTCTCCTTCCCTCTCCGAATGAGCTCTGTGCGGCAATTGCGACCAATGCAACCGTCCTAAATACGCGTTTTTAAGACATATGCCACTGCAAATGATACTTCCTAACACATTATTCGCAGTTGATCCTTGTGGGTTCTAAATTTTCCTTTCAGTTCCAAAGATCTTGATGATTCCAACAGTTGTCGCAATGTGTGACTGATACATGGAGGTTGTCGTAGCACTATTTATGTTTCAGAAATATTTAACAAGTGGTATATGCAACGCAGAGGCATTGTGAGCCACAAAATTTTTCGTCACTGTGGCATTAGAATGTAATAAGTCCCTTTAGCTATGTAAATATTGTACCTATCTTAACATTTCTATACTCGGTGGAGAAATGTGGGCCTCCTCCTCCCCTTACAGCCCTCCTTCCCTCTCCGAGTGAGCTCTCTGCGGCAATTGCGACCTACGCAACCGTCCTAAACACGCGTTTTTAAGACATATGCCACTCCAAATCATACTTCATAACACATTATTCGCAGTTGTTCCTTGTGGGTTCTTAATTTTCCTTTCAGTTCCAAGGATCTTGATGATTCCAACAGTTGTCGCAATGTGTGACTGACACATGGAGGTTGTCGTAGCACTATTTATGTTTCAGAAATATTTAACAAGTGGTATATGCAACGCAGAGGCATTGTGAGCCACAAAATTTTTCGTCACTGTGGCATTAGAATGTAATAAGTCCCTTTAGCTATGTAAATATAGTACCTATCTTAACATATCTATACTCGTTGGAGAAATGTGGGCCACCTCCTCCCCTTACAGCCCTCCTTCCCTCTCCGAATGAGCTCTCTGCGGCAATTGCGACCTACGCAACCGTCCTAAACACGCGATTTTGAGACATATGCCACTGCAAATGATACTTACTAACACATTATTCGCAGTTGTTCCTTGTGGGTTCTAAATTTTCCTTTCAGTTCCAAAGATCTTGATGATTCCAAAAGTTGTCGCAATGTGTGACTGATACATGGAGGTTGTCGTAGCACTATTTATGTTTCAGAAGTATTTAACAAGTGGTATATGCAACGCAGAGGCATTGTGAGCCACAAAATTTTTCATCACTGTGGCATTAGAATGTAATAAGTCCCTTTAGCTTTGTAAATAAAGAACCTATCTTAACATTTCTATACTCGTTGGAGAAATGTGGGCCTCCTCCTCCCCTTACAGCCCTCCTTCCCTCACCGAATGAGCTCTCTGCGGCAATTGCGACCTACGCAACCGCCCTAAACACGCGTTTTTAAGACATATGCCACTGCAAATAATACTTCCTAACACATTATTCGCAGTTGTTCCTTGTGGGTTCTAAATTTTCCCTTCAGTTCCAAGGATCTTGATGATTCCAATAGTTGTCTCAATGTGTGACTGATACATGGAGGTTGTCGTAGCACTATTTATTATTCAGAAATATTTAACAAGTGGTATATGCAACGTAGATTCATTGTGAGCCACAAAATTTTTCATCACTGTGGCATTAGAATGTAATAAGTCCCTTTAGCTTTGTAAATAAAGAACCTATCTCAACATTTCTATACTCGTTGGAGAAATGTTGGCCTCCTCCTCCCCTTACAGCCCTCCTTCCCTCTCCGAATGAGCTCTCTGCGGCAATTGCGACCTACGCAACCGTCCTAAACACGCGATTTTAGGACATATGCCACTGCAAATGATACTTACTAACACATTATTCGCAGTTGTTCCTTGTGGGTTCCAAATTTTTTTTCAGTTCCAACGATCTTGATGAATCCAACAGTTGTCGCAATGTGTGACTGATACACGCAGGTTGTCGTAGCACAGTTTATGTTTCAGAAATGTATAACAAGTGGTATATGCAACGTAGAGGCATTGTGACCCGCAAAATGTTTCGTCACTGTGGCTTTAGAATGTAATAAGTCCCTTTAGCTATGTAAATATAGTACCTATCTTAACATTTCTATACTCGTTGGAGAAATGAGGGCCTCATCCTCCCCTTACAGCCCTCCTTCCCTCTCCGAATGAGCTCTCTGTGGCAATTGCGACCTACGCAACCGTCCTAAACACGCGTTTTTAAGACATATGCCACTCCAAATGATACTTCCTAACACATTATTCGCAGTTGTTCCTTGTGGGTTCTAAATTTTCCTTTCATTTCCAAGGATCTTGATGATTCCAACAGTTGTCGCAATGTGTGACTGACACATGGAGGTTGTCATAGCACTATTTATGTTTCAGAAATATTTAACAAGTGGTATATGCAACGCAGAGGCATTGTGAGCCACATAATATTTCGTCACTGTGGCATTAGAATGTAATACGTCCCTTTAGCTTTGTAAATATAGTACCTATCTTAACATTTCTATACTCGTTGGAGAAATGTGGGCCTCCTCCTCCCCTTACAGCCCTCCTTCCCTCTCCGAATGAGCTCTCTGCGGCAATTGCGACCTACGCAACCGTCCTAAACACGCGTTCTTACGACATATGCCACTGCAAATGATACGTCCTAACACATTATTCGCAGTTGTTCCTTGTGGGTTCTAAATTTTCCTTTCAGTTCCAAGGATCTTGATGATTCCACCAGTTGTCTCAATGTGTGACTGATACATGGAGGTTGTCGTAGCACTATTTATGTTTCAGAAATATTTAATAAGTGGTATATGCAACGCAGAGGCATTGTGAGAGACATTTTTCGTCACTGCGGCATTAGAATGTAATAAGTCCCTTTAGCATTGTAAATATAGTACCTATCTTAACATTTCATACTCGTTGGAGAAATATGGGCCTCCTCCTCCCCTTACAGCCCTCCTTCCCTCTCCGAATGAGCTCTCTGCGGCAATTGCGACCTACGCAACCATCCTAAACACGCGATTTTAAGACATATGCTACTGCAAATGATACTTACTAACACATTATTCGCAGTTGTTCCTTGTGGGTTCTAAATTTTCCTTTCTATTCCATGGATCTTGATGATTCCAACAGTTGTCGCAATGTGTGACTGATACATGGAGGTTGTCGTAGCACTATTTATGTTTCAGAAAAATTTAACAATGGGTATATGCAACGCAGATTCATTGTGAGCCACAACATTTTTCGTCACTGTGGCATTAGAATGTAATACGTCCCTTTAGCTTTGTAAATATAGTACCTATCTTACCATTTCTATACTCGTTGGAGTAATGTGGGCCTCATCCTCCCCTTACAGACCTCCTTCCCTCTCCGAATGAGCTCTCTGCGGCAATTGCGACCTACGCAACCGTCCTAAAAACGCGTTTTTAAGACATATGCCTCTGCAAATGATACTTCCTAACACATTATTAGCAGTTGTTCCTTGTGGGTTCTAAATTTTCCTTTCAGTTCCAAGGATCTTGATGATTCCAACAGTTGTCGCAATGTGTGACTGATACATGGAGGTTGTCGTAGCACTATTTATGTTTCAGAAATATTTAACAAGTGGTATATGCAACGTAGAGGCATTGTGAGCCGCAAAATTTTTCGTCACTGTGGCATTAGAATGTAATAAGTCCCTTTAGCTATGTAAATATAGTACCTATCTTAACATTTCTACACTCGTTGGAGAAATGAGGGCCTCATCCTCCCCTTACAGCCCTCCTTCCCTCTGCGAATGAGCTCTCTGCGGCAATTGCGACCTACGCAACCGTCCTAAACACGCGTTTTTAAGACATATGCCACTCCAAATGATACTTCCTAACACATTATTCGCAGTTGTTCCAAGGATCTTGATGATACCAACAGTTGTCTCAATGTGTGACTGATACATGGAGGTTGTCGTAGCACTATTTATGTTTCAGAAATATTTAACAAGTGGTATATGCAACGCAGGGGCATTGTGAGCCACAAAATATTTCGTCACTGCGGCTTTAGAATGTAATAAGTCCCTTTAGCTTTGTAAATATAGTACCTATCTTAACATTTCTATACTCGTTTTAGAAATGTGGGCTTCCTCCTCCCCTTACAGCCCTCCTTCCCTCTCCGAATGAGCTCTCTGCGGCAATTGCGACCTACGCAACCGTCCTAAACACGCGATTTTAAGACATATACCACTGCAAATGATACATACTAACTCATTATTCGCAGTTGTTCCTTGTGGGTTCTAAATTTTCCTTTCAGTTCCAAAGATCTTGATTATTCCAACAGTTGTCGCAATGTGTGACTGATACATGGAGGTTGTCGTAGCACTATTTATGTTTCAGAAATATTTAACAAGTGGTATATGCAACGCAGAGGCATTGTGAGCCGCAAAATTTTTCGCCACTGTGGCATTAGAATGTAATAAGTCCCTTTAGCTTTGTAAATATAGTACCTATCTTAACATTTCTATACTCCTTGGTGAAATGAGGGCCTCATCCTCCCCTTACAGCCCTCCTTCCCTCTCCGAATGAGCTCTCTGCGGCAATTGCGTCCTACGCAACCGTCTTAACACGCGTTTTTAAGACATATGCCACTCCAAATGATACTTCCTAACACATTATTCGCAGTTGTTCCTTGTGGGTTCTAAATTTTCCTTTCAGTTCCAAGGATCTTGATGATTCCAACAGTTGTCGCAATGTGTGACTGATACATGGAGGATGTCGTATCACCATTTATGTTTCAGAAATGTTTAACAAGTGGTATATGCAACGCAGAGGCATTGTGAGCCACAAAAGTTTTCGTCACTTTGGCATTAGAATGTAATAAGCCCCTTTAGCTATGTAAATACAGTACCTATCTTAACATATCTATACTCGTTGGAGAAATGTGGGCCTCCTCCTCCCCTTACTGCTCTCCTTCCCTCTCCGAATGAGCTCTGTGCGGCAATTGCGACCAATGCAACCGTCCTAAATACGCGTTTTTAAGACATATGCCACTGCAAATGATACTTCCTAACACATTATTCGCAGTTGATCCTTGTGGGTTCTAAATTTTCCTTTCAGTTCCAAAGATCTTGATGATTCCAACAGTTGTCGCAATGTGTGACTGATACATGGAGGTTGTCGTAGCACTATTTATGTTTCAGAAATATTTAACAAGTGGTATATGCAACGCAGAGGCATTGTGAGCCACAAAATTTTTCGTCACTGTGGCATTAGAATGTAATAAGTCCCTTTAGCTATGTAAATATTGTACCTATCTTAACATTTCTATACTCGGTGGAGAAATGTGGGCCTCCTCCTCCCCTTACAGCCCTCCTTCCCTCTCCGAGTGAGCTCTCTGCGGCAATTGCGACCTACGCAACCGTCCTAAACACGCGTTTTTAAGACATATGCCACTCCAAATCATACTTCATAACACATTATTCGCAGTTGTTCCTTGTGGGTTCTTAATTTTCCTTTCAGTTCCAAGGATCTTGATGATTCCAACAGTTGTCGCAATGTGTGACTGACACATGGAGGTTGTCGTAGCACTATTTATGTTTCAGAAATATTTAACAAGTGGTATATGCAACGCAGAGGCATTGTGAGCCACAAAATTTTTCGTCACTGTGGCATTAGAATGTAATAAGTCCCTTTAGCTATGTAAATATAGTACCTATCTTAACATATCTATACTCGTTGGAGAAATGTGGGCCACCTCCTCCCCTTACAGCCCTCCTTCCCTCTCCGAATGAGCTCTCTGCGGCAATTGCGACCTACGCAACCATCCTAAACACGCGATTTTAAGACATATGCTACTGCAAATGATACTTACTAACACATTATTCGCAGTTGTTCCTTGTGGGTTCTAAATTTTCCTTTCTATTCCATGGATCTTGATGATTCCAACAGTTGTCGCAATGTGTGACTGATACATGGAGGTTGTCGTAGCACTATTTATGTTTCAGAAAAATTTAACAATGGGTATATGCAACGCAGATTCATTGTGAGCCACAACATTTTTCGTCACTGTGGCATTAGAATGTAATACGTCCCTTTAGCTTTGTAAATATAGTACCTATCTTACCATTTCTATACTCGTTGGAGTAATGTGGGCCTCATCCTCCCCTTACAGACCTCCTTCCCTCTCCGAATGAGCTCTCTGCGGCAATTGCGACCTACGCAACCGTCCTAAAAACGCGTTTTTAAGACATATGCCTCTGCAAATGATACTTCCTAACACATTATTAGCAGTTGTTCCTTGTGGGTTCTAAATTTTCCTTTCAGTTCCAAGGATCTTGATGATTCCAACAGTTGTCGCAATGTGTGACTGATACATGGAGGTTGTCGTAGCACTATTTATGTTTCAGAAATATTTAACAAGTGGTATATGCAACGTAGAGGCATTGTGAGCCGCAAAATTTTTCGTCACTGTGGCATTAGAATGTAATAAGTCCCTTTAGCTATGTAAATATAGTACCTATCTTAACATTTCTACACTCGTTGGAGAAATGAGGGCCTCATCCTCCCCTTACAGCCCTCCTTCCCTCTGCGAATGAGCTCTCTGCGGCAATTGCGACCTACGCAACCGTCCTAAACACGCGTTTTTAAGACATATGCCACTCCAAATGATACTTCCTAACACATTATTCGCAGTTGTTCCAAGGATCTTGATGATACCAACAGTTGTCTCAATGTGTGACTGATACATGGAGGTTGTCGTAGCACTATTTATGTTTCAGAAATATTTAACAAGTGGTATATGCAACGCAGGGGCATTGTGAGCCACAAAATATTTCGTCACTGCGGCTTTAGAATGTAATAAGTCCCTTTAGCTTTGTAAATATAGTACCTATCTTAACATTTCTATACTCGTTTTAGAAATGTGGGCTTCCTCCTCCCCTTACAGCCCTCCTTCCCTCTCCGAATGAGCTCTCTGCGGCAATTGCGACCTACGCAACCGTCCTAAACACGCGATTTTAAGACATATACCACTGCAAATGATACATACTAACTCATTATTCGCAGTTGTTCCTTGTGGGTTCTAAATTTTCCTTTCAGTTCCAAAGATCTTGATTATTCCAACAGTTGTCGCAATGTGTGACTGATACATGGAGGTTGTCGTAGCACTATTTATGTTTCAGAAATATTTAACAAGTGGTATATGCAACGCAGAGGCATTGTGAGCCGCAAAATTTTTCGCCACTGTGGCATTAGAATGTAATAAGTCCCTTTAGCTTTGTAAATATAGTACCTATCTTAACATTTCTATACTCCTTGGTGAAATGAGGGCCTCATCCTCCCCTTACAGCCCTCCTTCCCTCTCCGAATGAGCTCTCTGCGGCAATTGCGTCCTACGCAACCGTCTTAACACGCGTTTTTAAGACATATGCCACTCCAAATGATACTTCCTAACACATTATTCGCAGTTGTTCCTTGTGGGTTCTAAATTTTCCTTTCAGTTCCAAGGATCTTGATGATTCCAACAGTTGTCGCAATGTGTGACTGATACATGGAGGATGTCGTATCACCATTTATGTTTCAGAAATGTTTAACAAGTGGTATATGCAACGCAGAGGCATTGTGAGCCACAAAAGTTTTCGTCACTTTGGCATTAGAATGTAATAAGCCCCTTTAGCTATGTAAATACAGTACCTATCTTAACATATCTATACTCGTTGGAGAAATGTGGGCCTCCTCCTCCCCTTACTGCTCTCCTTCCCTCTCCGAATGAGCTCTGTGCGGCAATTGCGACCAATGCAACCGTCCTAAATACGCGTTTTTAAGACATATGCCACTGCAAATGATACTTCCTAACACATTATTCGCAGTTGATCCTTGTGGGTTCTAAATTTTCCTTTCAGTTCCAAAGATCTTGATGATTCCAACAGTTGTCGCAATGTGTGACTGATACATGGAGGTTGTCGTAGCACTATTTATGTTTCAGAAATATTTAACAAGTGGTATATGCAACGCAGAGGCATTGTGAGCCACAAAATTTTTCGTCACTGTGGCATTAGAATGTAATAAGTCCCTTTAGCTATGTAAATATTGTACCTATCTTAACATTTCTATACTCGGTGGAGAAATGTGGGCCTCCTCCTCCCCTTACAGCCCTCCTTCCCTCTCCGAGTGAGCTCTCTGCGGCAATTGCGACCTACGCAACCGTCCTAAACACGCGTTTTTAAGACATATGCCACTCCAAATCATACTTCATAACACATTATTCGCAGTTGTTCCTTGTGGGTTCTTAATTTTCCTTTCAGTTCCAAGGATCTTGATGATTCCAACAGTTGTCGCAATGTGTGACTGACACATGGAGGTTGTCGTAGCACTATTTATGTTTCAGAAATATTTAACAAGTGGTATATGCAACGCAGAGGCATTGTGAGCCACAAAATTTTTCGTCACTGTGGCATTAGAATGTAATAAGTCCCTTTAGCTATGTAAATATAGTACCTATCTTAACATATCTATACTCGTTGGAGAAATGTGGGCCACCTCCTCCCCTTACAGCCCTCCTTCCCTCTCCGAATGAGCTCTCTGCGGCAATTGCGACCTACGCAACCGTCCTAAACACGCGATTTTGAGACATATGCCACTGCAAATGATACTTACTAACACATTATTCGCAGTTGTTCCTTGTGGGTTCTAAATTTTCCTTTCAGTTCCAAAGATCTTGATGATTCCAAAAGTTGTCGCAATGTGTGACTGATACATGGAGGTTGTCGTAGCACTATTTATGTTTCAGAAGTATTTAACAAGTGGTATATGCAACGCAGAGGCATTGTGAGCCACAAAATTTTTCATCACTGTGGCATTAGAATGTAATAAGTCCCTTTAGCTTTGTAAATAAAGAACCTATCTTAACATTTCTATACTCGTTGGAGAAATGTGGGCCTCCTCCTCCCCTTACAGCCCTCCTTCCCTCACCGAATGAGCTCTCTGCGGCAATTGCGACCTACGCAACCGCCCTAAACACGCGTTTTTAAGACATATGCCACTGCAAATAATACTTCCTAACACATTATTCGCAGTTGTTCCTTGTGGGTTCTAAATTTTCCCTTCAGTTCCAAGGATCTTGATGATTCCAATAGTTGTCTCAATGTGTGACTGATACATGGAGGTTGTCGTAGCACTATTTATTATTCAGAAATATTTAACAAGTGGTATATGCAACGTAGATTCATTGTGAGCCACAAAATTTTTCATCACTGTGGCATTAGAATGTAATAAGTCCCTTTAGCTTTGTAAATAAAGAACCTATCTCAACATTTCTATACTCGTTGGAGAAATGTTGGCCTCCTCCTCCCCTTACAGCCCTCCTTCCCTCTCCGAATGAGCTCTCTGCGGCAATTGCGACCTACGCAACCGTCCTAAACACGCGATTTTAGGACATATGCCACTGCAAATGATACTTACTAACACATTATTCGCAGTTGTTCCTTGTGGGTTCCAAATTTTTTTTCAGTTCCAACGATCTTGATGAATCCAACAGTTGTCGCAATGTGTGACTGATACACGCAGGTTGTCGTAGCACAGTTTATGTTTCAGAAATGTATAACAAGTGGTATATGCAACGTAGAGGCATTGTGACCCGCAAAATGTTTCGTCACTGTGGCTTTAGAATGTAATAAGTCCCTTTAGCTATGTAAATATAGTACCTATCTTAACATTTCTATACTCGTTGGAGAAATGAGGGCCTCATCCTCCCCTTACAGCCCTCCTTCCCTCTCCGAATGAGCTCTCTGTGGCAATTGCGACCTACGCAACCGTCCTAAACACGCGTTTTTAAGACATATGCCACTCCAAATGATACTTCCTAACACATTATTCGCAGTTGTTCCTTGTGGGTTCTAAATTTTCCTTTCATTTCCAAGGATCTTGATGATTCCAACAGTTGTCGCAATGTGTGACTGACACATGGAGGTTGTCATAGCACTATTTATGTTTCAGAAATATTTAACAAGTGGTATATGCAACGCAGAGGCATTGTGAGCCACATAATATTTCGTCACTGTGGCATTAGAATGTAATACGTCCCTTTAGCTTTGTAAATATAGTACCTATCTTAACATTTCTATACTCGTTGGAGAAATGTGGGCCTCCTCCTCCCCTTACAGCCCTCCTTCCCTCTCCGAATGAGCTCTCTGCGGCAATTGCGACCTACGCAACCGTCCTAAACACGCGTTCTTACGACATATGCCACTGCAAATGATACGTCCTAACACATTATTCGCAGTTGTTCCTTGTGGGTTCTAAATTTTCCTTTCAGTTCCAAGGATCTTGATGATTCCACCAGTTGTCTCAATGTGTGACTGATACATGGAGGTTGTCGTAGCACTATTTATGTTTCAGAAATATTTAATAAGTGGTATATGCAACGCAGAGGCATTGTGAGAGACATTTTTCGTCACTGCGGCATTAGAATGTAATAAGTCCCTTTAGCATTGTAAATATAGTACCTATCTTAACATTTCATACTCGTTGGAGAAATATGGGCCTCCTCCTCCCCTTACAGCCCTCCTTCCCTCTCCGAATGAGCTCTCTGCGGCAATTGCGACCTACGCAACCGTCCTAAAAACGCGTTTTTAAGACATATGCCTCTGCAAATGATACTTCCTAACACATTATTAGCAGTTGTTCCTTGTGGGTTCTAAATTTTCCTTTCAGTTCCAAGGATCTTGATGATTCCAACAGTTGTCGCAATGTGTGACTGATACATGGAGGTTGTCGTAGCACTATTTATGTTTCAGAAATATTTAACAAGTGGTATATGCAACGCAGAGGCATTGTGAGCCACAAAATTTTTCGTCACTGTGGCATTAGAATGTAATACGTCCCTTTAGCTTTGTAAATATAGTACCTATCTTACCATTTCTATACTCGTTGGAGTAATGTGGGCCTCCTCCTCCCCTTACAGCCCTCCTTCCCTCTCCGGATGAGCTCTCTGCGGCAATTGCGAACTACGCAACCGTCCTAAACACGCGTTTTTAAGACATATGCCACTGCAAGTGATACTTCCTAACACATTATTCGCAGTTGTTCCTTGTGGGTTCTAGATTTTCCTTTCAGTTCCAAGGATCTTGATGATTCCAACAGTTGTCGCAATGTGTGACTGATACATGGAGGTTGTCGTAGCACTATTTATGTTTCAGAAATATTTAACAAGTGCTTTATGCAACGCAGAGGCGTTGTGAGCCACAAAATTTTTCGTCACCGTGGCATTAGAATGTAATAAATCGCTTTAGCTTAGTAAATATAGTACCTATCCTAACATTTCTATACTCGTTGGAGAAATGTGGGCCTCCTCCTCCCCTTACAGCCCTCCTTCCCTCTCCGAATGAGCTCTCTGCGGCAATTGCGACCTACGAAACCGTCCTAAACACGCGTTTCTAAGACATATGCCACTGCAAATGATACTTCCTAACACATTATTCGCAGTTGCTCCTTGTGGGTTCTAAATTTTCCTTTCAGTTCCAAGGATCTTGATGATTCCAACAGTTGTCGCAATGTGTGACTGACATATGGAGGTTGTCGTAGCACTATTTATGTTTCAGAAATATTTAACAAGTCGTATATGCAACGCAGAGGCATTGTGAGCCACAAAATTTTTTGTCACTGTGGCATTAGAATGTAATAAGTCCCTTAGCTTTGTAAATATAGTACCTATCTTAACATTTCTATACTCGTTGGAGAAATGTGGGCCTCCTCCTCCCCTTACAGCCGTCCTTCCCTCTCCGAATTAGCTCTCTGCGGCAATTGCGACCTACGAAACCGTCCTAAACACGCGTTTCAAAGACATATGCCACTGCAAATGATACTTCCTAACTCATTATTCGCAGATGTTCCTTGTGGGTCCTAAATTTTCCTTTCAGTTCCAAAAATCTTGATGATTCCAACAGTTGTCGCAATGTATAACTGATAATGGAGGTTGTCGTAGCACTATATATGTTTCAGAAATATTTAACAAGTGTTATATGCAACGCAGAGGCATTGTGAGCCACAAAATTTTTCGTCACTGTGGCATTAGAATGTAATAAGCCCCTTTAGCTTTGTAAATAAAAAAACCAACTTACCATTTCTATACTCGTTGGAGAAATGTGGGCCTCCTCCTCCCCTTACAGCCCTCCTTCCCTCTCCGAATGAGCTCTCTGCGGCAATTGTGATTTACGCAACCGTCCTAAACTCGCGTTTTTAAGACATATGCCACTGCAAATGATACTTCCTAACACATTATTCGATTGTGTTCCTCGTGGGTTCTAAACTTTCCTTTCAGTTCAAAGGATCTTGATGATTCCAACAGTTGTCGCAATGTGTGACTGATACATGGAGGTTGTCGTAGCACCATTTATGTTTCAGAAATATTTAACAAGTGGTATATGCAACGCAGAGGCATTGTGCGCCAAAAAATTTTTCGTCACTGTGGCTTTAGAATGTAATAACTTCAATTAGCTTTGTAAATATAGTACCTATCTTAACATTTCTATACTCGTTGGAGAAATGTGGGCCTCCTCCTCCCCATACAGCCCTCCTTCCCTCTCCGAATGAGCTCTGTGCGGCAATTGCGACCTACGCAACCGTCCTAAATACGCGTTTTTAAGACATATGCCACTGCAAATGATACTTCCTAACACATTATCCGCAGTTGTTATTCGTAAGTTCTAAATTTTCCTTTCCGTTCCAAGCATCTTGATGATTCCAACAGTTGTCGCAATGTGTGACTGATACATGGAGGTTGTCGTAGCACTATTTATGTTTCAGAAATATTTAATAAGTGGTATATGCAACGCAGAGGCATTGTGAGGCACAAAGTTTTTCGTCACTGTGGCATTAGAATGTAATAAGTCCCTTTAGCTTTGTAAATATAGTACCTATCTTAACATTTCTATACTTGTTGGAGATGTGTGGGCCTCCTCCTCCCCTTACAGCCTTCCTTCCCTCTCCGAATGAGCTCTCCGCGGCAATTGCGACCTACGCAACCGTCCTAAACACGCGTTTTTAAGACGTATGCCACTGCAAATGATACTTCCTAACACATTATTCGCAGTTGTTTCTTGTGGGTTCTAAATTTTTATTTCAGTTCCAACGATCTTGATGATTCCAACAGTTGTCGCAATGTGTGACTGATACATGGAGGTTGTCGTAGCACTATTTATGTTTCAGAAATATTTAACAAGTGGTATATGCAACGTTGAGGCATTGTGAGCCGCAAAATTTTTCGTCACTGTGGCATTAGAATGTAATAAGTCCCTTTAGCTATGTAAATATAGTACCTATCTTAACATTTCTACACTCGTTGGAGAAATGAGGGCCTCATCCTCCCCTTACAGCCCTCCTTCCCTCTCCGAATGAGCTCTCTGCGGCAATTGCGACCTACGCAACCGTCCTAAACACGCGTTTTTAAGACATATGCCACTCCAAATGATACTTCCTAACACATTATTCGCAGTTGTTCCAAGGATCTTGATGATACCAACAGTTGTCTCAATGTGTGACTGATACATGGAGGTTGTCGTAGCACTATTTATGTTTCAAAAATATTTAACAAGTGGTATATGCAACGCAGGGGCATTGTGAGCCACAAAATATTTCGTCACTGCGGCTTTAGAATGTAATAAGTCCCTTTAGCTTTGTAAATATAGTACCTATCTTAACATTTCTACACTCGTTGGAGAAATGTGGGCCTCCTCCTCCCCTTACAGCCCTCCTTCCCTCTCCGAATGAGCTCTCTGCGGCAATTGCGACCTACGCAACCGTCCTAAACACGCGATTTTAAGACATATACCACTGCAAATGATACATACTAACACATTATTCGCAGTTGTTCCTTGTGGGTTCCAAATTTTCCTTCCCGTTCCAAAGATCTTGATGATTCCAACAGTTGTCGCAATGTGTGACTGATACATGGAGGTTGTCGTAGCACTATTTATGTTTCAGAAATATTTAACAAGTGGTATATGCAACGCAGAGGCATTGTGAGCCGCAAAATTTTTCGCCACTGTGGCATTAGAATGTAATAAGTCCCTTTAGCTTTGTAAATATAGTACCTATCTTAACATTTCTATACTCCTTGGTGAAATGAGGGCCTCATCCTCCCCTTACAGCCCTCCTTCCCTCTCCGAATGAGCTCTCTGCGGCAATTGCGTCCTACGCAACCGTCCTAAACACGCGTTTTTAAGACATATGCCACTGCAAATGATACTTCCTAACACATTATTCGCAGTTGTTCCTTGTGGATTCTAAATTTTCCTTTCAGTTCCAAGGATCTTGATGATTCCAACAGTTGTCGCAATGTGTGACTGATACATGGAGGTTGTCGTAGCACCATTTATGTTTCAGAAATGTTTAACAAGTGGTATATGCAACGCAGAGGCATTGTGAGCCACAAAAGTTTTCGTCACTTTGGCATTAGAATGTAATAAGCCCCTTTTGCTATGTAAATACAGTACCTATCTTAACATATCTATACTCGTTGGAGAAATGTGGGCCTCCTCCTCCCCTTACAGCCCTCCTTCCCTCTCCGAATGAGCTCTGTGCCGCAATTGCGACCTACGCAACCGTCCTAAATACGCGTTTTTAAGACATATGCCACTGCAAATGATACTTCCTAACACATTATTCGCAGTTTATCCTTGTGGGTTCTAAATTTTCCTTTCAGTTCCAAGGATCTTGTTGATTGTAACATTTGTCGCAATGTGTGACTGACACATGGAGGTTGTCGTAGCACTATTTATGTTTCAGAAAAATTTAAAAATGGGTATATTCAACGCAGATTCATTGTGAGCCACAAAATTTTTCGACACTGTGGCATTAAAATGTAATACGTCCCTTTAGCTTTGTAAATATAGTACCTATCTTACCATTTCTATACTCGTTGGAGAAATGTGGGCCTCATCCTCCCCATACAGCCCTCCTTCCCTCTCCGAATGAGCTCTGTGCGGCAATTGCGACCTACGCAACCGTCCTAAATACGCGTTTTTAAGACATATGCCACTGCAAATGATACTTCCTAACACATTATCCGCAGTTGTTATTCGTAAGTTCTAAATTTTCCTTTCCGTTCCAAGCATCTTGATGATTCCAACAGTTGTCGCAATGTGTGACTGATACATGGAGGTTGTCGTAGCACTATTTATGTTTCAGAAATATTTAACAAGTGGTATATGCAACGCAGAGGCATTGTGAGCCACAAAATTTTTCGTCACTGTGACATTAGAAAGTAATAAGTCCCTTTAGCTTTGTAAATATACTACCTATCTTAACATTTCTATACTTGTTGGGGAAATGTGGGCCTCCTCCTCCCCTTACAGCCCTTCTTCCCTCTCCGAATGAGCTCTCTGCGGCAATTGCGACCTACGCAACCGTCCTAAACACGCGTTTTTAAGACATATGCCACTGCAAATGATACTTCCTAACACATTATTCGCAGTTGTTCCTTGTGGGTTCTAAATTTTCCTTTCAGTTCCAAGGATCTTGATGATTCCAACAGTTGTCGCAATGTGTGACTGACACATGGAGGTTGTCGTAGCACTATTTATGTTTCAGAAATATTTCACAAGTGGTATATGCAACGCAGAGGCATTGTGAGCCACAAAACTTCTCGCCACTGTGGCATTAGAATGTAATATGCCCCTTTAGCTTTGTAAATATAGTACCTATCTTAACATTTCTATACTTGATGGAGAAATGTGGGCCTCCCCCTCCCCTTACAGCCTTCCTTCCCTCACCGAATGAGCTCTCTGCGGCAATTGCGACCTACGCAACCGTCCTAAACACGCGTTTTTAAGACATATGCCACTGCAAATGATACTTCCTAGCACATTACTCGCAGTTGCTCCTTGTGGGTTCTAAATTTTCCTTTCAGTTCCAAGGATCTTGATGATTCCAACAGTTGTCTCAATGTGTGACTGACACATGGAGGTTGTCGTAGCACTATTTATGTTTCAGAAATATTTCACAAGTGGTATATGCAACGCAGAGGCATTGTGAGCCACAAAAATTTTCGTCACTGTGGCATTAGAATGTAATAAGTCCCTTTAGCTTTGTAAATATAGTACCTATCTTAACATTTCTATACTCGCTGGAGAAATGTGGGCCTCCTCCTTCCCTTACAGCCCTCCTTCCCTCTCCGAATGAGCTCTCTGCGGCAATTGCGACATACGCAGCCGTCCTAAACACGCGTTTTGAAGACATATGCCACTCCAAATCATACTGCCTAGCACATTACTCGCAGTTGTTCCTTGTGGGTTCAAAATTTTCCTTTCAGTTCCAAGGTTCTTGATGATTCCAACAGTTGTCGCAATGTGTGACTGATACATGGAGGTTGTCGTAGCACTATTTATGTTTCAGAAATATTTAATAAGTGGTATATGCAACGCAGAGGCATTGTGAGCCACAAAATTTTTCATCACTGTGGCATTAGAATGTAATAAGTCCCTTTAGCTTTGCAAATATAGTACCTATTTTAACATTTCTATACATGTTGGAGAAATGTAGGCCTCCTCCTCCCCTTACAGCCTTCCTTCCCTCTCAGAATGAGCTCTCTGCGGCAATTGCGACCTACGCAACCTTCCTAAATACGCGTTTTTAAGACATATGCCACTGCAAATGATACTTCCTATCACATTATTCGCAGTTGTTCCTTGTGGGTTCTAAATTTTCCTTTCAGTTCCAAGGATCTTGATGATTCCAACAGTTGTCGCAATGTGTGTCTGAACCATGGAGGATGTCGTAGCACTATTTATGTTTCAGAAAAATTTAACAAGTGGTATATGCAACGCAGAGGCATTGTGAGCCACAAAATTTTTCGTCACTGTGGCATTAGAATGTAATAAGTCCCTTTAGCTTTGTAAATATAGTACCTATCTTAACATTTTTATTCTTGTTCGAGATGTGTGGGCCTCCTCCTCCCCTTACAGCCTTCCTTCCCTCTCCGAATGAGCTCTCCGCGGCAATTGCGACCTACGCAACCGTCCTAAACACGCGTTTTTAAGACGTATGCCACTGCAAATGATACTTCCTAACACATTATTCGCAGTTGTTTCTTGTGGATTCTAAATTTTTATTTCAGTTCCAACGATCTTGATGATTCCAACAGTTGTCGCAATGTGTGACTGATACATGGAGGTTGTCGTAGCACTATTTATGTTTCAGAAATATTTAACAAGTGGTATATGCAACGTAGAGGCATTGTGAGCCGCAAAATTTTTCGTCACTGTGGCATTAGAATGTAATAAGTCCCTTTAGCTATGTAAATATAGTACCTATCTTAACATTTCTACACTCGTTGGAGAAATGAGGGCCTCATCCTCCCCTTACAGCCCTCCTTCCCTCTGCGAATGAGCTCTCTGCGGCAATTGCGACCTACGCAACCGTCCTAAACACGCGTTTTTAAGACATATGCCACTCCAAATGATACTTCCTAACACATTATTCGCAGTTGTTCCAAGGATCTTGATGATACCAACAGTTGTCTCAATGTGTGACTGATACATGGAGGTTGTCGTAGCACTATTTATGTTTCAGAAATATTTAACAAGTGGTATATGCAACGCAGGGGCATTGTGAGCCACAAAATATTTCGTCACTGCGGCTTTAGAATGTAATAAGTCCCTTTAGCTTTGTAAATATAGTACCTATCTTAACATTTCTATACTCGTTTTAGAAATGTGGGCTTCCTCCTCCCCTTACAGCCCTCCTTCCCTCTCCGAATGAGCTCTCTGCGGCAATTGCGACCTACGCAACCGTCCTAAACACGCGATTTTAAGACATATACCACTGCAAATGATACATACTAACTCATTATTCGCAGTTGTTCCTTGTGGGTTCTAAATTTTCCTTTCAGTTCCAAAGATCTTGATTATTCCAACAGTTGTCGCAATGTGTGACTGATACATGGAGGTTGTCGTAGCACTATTTATGTTTCAGAAATATTTAACAAGTGGTATATGCAACGCAGAGGCATTGTGAGCCGCAAAATTTTTCGCCACTGTGGCATTAGAATGTAATAAGTCCCTTTAGCTTTGTAAATATAGTACCTATCTTAACATTTCTATACTCCTTGGTGAAATGAGGGCCTCATCCTCCCCTTACAGCCCTCCTTCCCTCTCCGAATGAGCTCTCTGCGGCAATTGCGTCCTACGCAACCGTCTTAACACGCGTTTTTAAGACATATGCCACTCCAAATGATACTTCCTAACACATTATTCGCAGTTGTTCCTTGTGGGTTCTAAATTTTCCTTTCAGTTCCAAGGATCTTGATGATTCCAACAGTTGTCGCAATGTGTGACTGATACATGGAGGATGTCGTATCACCATTTATGTTTCAGAAATGTTTAACAAGTGGTATATGCAACGCAGAGGCATTGTGAGCCGCAAAATTTTTCGTCACTGTGGCATTAGAATGTAATAAGTCCCTTTAGCTATGTAAATATAGTACCTATCTTAACATTTCTACACTCGTTGGAGAAATGAGGGCCTCATCCTCCCCTTACAGCCCTCCTTCCCTCTCCGAATGAGCTCTCTGCGGCAATTGCGACCTACGCAACCGTCCTAAACACGCGTTTTTAAGACATATGCCACTCCAAATGATACTTCCTAACACATTATTCGCAGTTGTTCCAAGGATCTTGATGATACCAACAGTTGTCTCAATGTGTGACTGATACATGGAGGTTGTCGTAGCACTATTTATGTTTCAAAAATATTTAACAAGTGGTATATGCAACGCAGGGGCATTGTGAGCCACAAAATATTTCGTCACTGCGGCTTTAGAATGTAATAAGTCCCTTTAGCTTTGTAAATATAGTACCTATCTTAACATTTCTACACTCGTTGGAGAAATGTGGGCCTCCTCCTCCCCTTACAGCCCTCCTTCCCTCTCCGAATGAGCTCTCTGCGGCAATTGCGACCTACGCAACCGTCCTAAACACGCGATTTTAAGACATATACCACTGCAAATGATACATACTAACACATTATTCGCAGTTGTTCCTTGTGGGTTCCAAATTTTCCTTCCCGTTCCAAAGATCTTGATGATTCCAACAGTTGTCGCAATGTGTGACTGATACATGGAGGTTGTCGTAGCACTATTTATGTTTCAGAAATATTTAACAAGTGGTATATGCAACGCAGAGGCATTGTGAGCCGCAAAATTTTTCGCCACTGTGGCATTAGAATGTAATAAGTCCCTTTAGCTTTGTAAATATAGTACCTATCTTAACATTTCTATACTCCTTGGTGAAATGAGGGCCTCATCCTCCCCTTACAGCCCTCCTTCCCTCTCCGAATGAGCTCTCTGCGGCAATTGCGTCCTACGCAACCGTCCTAAACACGCGTTTTTAAGACATATGCCACTCCAAATGATACTTCCTAACACATTATTCGCAGTTGTTCCTTGTGGATTCTAAATTTTCCTTTCAGTTCCAAGGATCTTGATGATTCCAACAGTTGTCGCAATGTGTGACTGATACATGGAGGTTGTCGTAGCACCATTTATGTTTCAGAAATGTTTAACAAGTGGTATATGCAACGCAGAGGCATTGTGAGCCACAAAAGTTTTCGTCACTTTGGCATTAGAATGTAATAAGCCCCTTTAGCTATGTAAATACAGTACCTATCTTAACATATCTATACTCGTTGGAGAAATGTGGGCCTCCTCCTCCCCTTACAGCCCTCCTTCCCTCTCCGAATGAGCTCTGTGCCGCAATTGCGACCTACGCAACCGTCCTAAATACGCGTTTTTAAGACATATGCCACTGCAAATGATACTTCCTAACACATTATTCGCAGTTTATCCTTGTGGGTTCTAAATTTTCCTTTCAGTTCCAAGGATCTTGTTGATTGTAACATTTGTCGCAATGTGTGACTGACACATGGAGGTTGTCGTAGCACTATTTATGTTTCAGAAAAATTTAAAAATGGGTATATTCAACGCAGATTCATTGTGAGCCACAAAATTTTTCGACACTGTGGCATTAAAATGTAATACGTCCCTTTAGCTTTGTAAATATAGTACCTATCTTACCATTTCTATACTCGTTGGAGAAATGTGGGCCTCATCCTCCCCATACAGCCCTCCTTCCCTCTCCGAATGAGCTCTGTGCGGCAATTGCGACCTACGCAACCGTCCTAAATACGCGTTTTTAAGACATATGCCACTGCAAATGATACTTCCTAACACATTATCCGCAGTTGTTATTCGTAAGTTCTAAATTTTCCTTTCCGTTCCAAGCATCTTGATGATTCCAACAGTTGTCGCAATGTGTGACTGATACATGGAGGTTGTCGTAGCACTATTTATGTTTCAGAAATATTTAACAAGTGGTATATGCAACGCAGAGGCATTGTGAGCCACAAAATTTTTCGTCACTGTGACATTAGAAAGTAATAAGTCCCTTTAGCTTTGTAAATATACTACCTATCTTAACATTTCTATACTTGTTGGGGAAATGTGGGCCTCCTCCTCCCCTTACAGCCCTTCTTCCCTCTCCGAATGAGCTCTCTGCGGCAATTGCGACCTACGCAACCGTCCTAAACACGCGTTTTTAAGACATATGCCACTGCAAATGATACTTCCTAACACATTATTCGCAGTTGTTCCTTGTGGGTTCTAAATTTTCCTTTCAGTTCCAAGGATCTTGATGATTCCAACAGTTGTCGCAATGTGTGACTGACACATGGAGGTTGTCGTAGCACTATTTATGTTTCAGAAATATTTCACAAGTGGTATATGCAACGCAGAGGCATTGTGAGCCACAAAACTTCTCGCCACTGTGGCATTAGAATGTAATATGCCCCTTTAGCTTTGTAAATATAGTACCTATCTTAACATTTCTATACTTGATGGAGAAATGTGGGCCTCCCCCTCCCCTTACAGCCTTCCTTCCCTCTCCGAATGAGCTCTCTGCGGCAATTGCGACCTACGCAACCGTCCTAAACACGCGTTTTTAAGACATATGCCACTGCAAATGATACTTCCTAGCACATTACTCGCAGTTGCTCCTTGTGGGTTCTAAATTTTCCTTTCAGTTCCAAGGATCTTGATGATTCCAACAGTTGTCTCAATGTGTGACTGACACATGGAGGTTGTCGTAGCACTATTTATGTTTCAGAAATATTTCACAAGTGGTATATGCAACGCAGAGGCATTGTGAGCCACAAAAATTTTCGTCACTGTGGCATTAGAATGTAATAAGTCCCTTTAGCTTTGTAAATATAGTACCTATCTTAACATTTCTATACTCGCTGGAGAAATGTGGGCCTCCTCCTCCCCTTACAGCCCTCCTTCCCTCTCCGAATGAGCTCTCTGCGGCAATTGCGACATACGCAGCCGTCCTAAACACGCGTTTTGAAGACATATGCCACTCCAAATCATACTGCCTAGCACATTACTCGCAGTTGTTCCTTGTGGGTTCAAAATTTTCCTTTCAGTTCCAAGGTTCTTGATGATTCCAACAGTTGTCGCAATGTGTGACTGATACATGGAGGTTGTCGTAGCACTATTTATGTTTCAGAAATATTTAATAAGTGGTATATGCAACGCAGAGGCATTGTGAGCCACAAAATTTTTCATCACTGTGGCATTAGAATGTAATAAGTCCCTTTAGCTTTGCAAATATAGTACCTATTTTAACATTTCTATACATGTTGGAGAAATGTAGGCCTCCTCCTCCCCTTACAGCCTTCCTTCCCTCTCAGAATGAGCTCTCTGCGGCAATTGCGACCTACGCAACCTTCCTAAATACGCGTTTTTAAGACATATGCCACTGCAAATGATACTTCCTATCACATTATTCGCAGTTGTTCCTTGTGGGTTCTAAATTTTCCTTTCAGTTCCAAGGATCTTGATGATTCCAACAGTTGTCGCAATGTGTGTCTGAACCATGGAGGATGTCGTAGCACTATTTATGTTTCAGAAAAATTTAACAAGTGGTATATGCAACGCAGAGGCATTGTGAGCCACAAAATTTTTCGTCACTGTGGCATTAGAATGTAATAAGTCCCTTTAGCTTTGTAAATATAGTACCTATCTTAACATTTTTATTCTTGTTCGAGATGTGTGGGCCTCCTCCTCCCCTTACAGCCTTCCTTCCCTCTCCGAATGAGCTCTCCGCGGCAATTGCGACCTACGCAACCGTCCTAAACACGCGTTTTTAAGACGTATGCCACTGCAAATGATACTTCCTAACACATTATTCGCAGTTGTTTCTTGTGGATTCTAAATTTTTATTTCAGTTCCAACGATCTTGATGATTCCAACAGTTGTCGCAATGTGTGACTGATACATGGAGGTTGTCGTAGCACTATTTATGTTTCAGAAATATTTAACAAGTGGTATATGCAACGTAGAGGCATTGTGAGCCGCAAAATTTTTCGTCACTGTGGCATTAGAATGTAATAAGTCCCTTTAGCTATGTAAATATAGTACCTATCTTAACATTTCTACACTCGTTGGAGAAATGAGGGCCTCATCCTCCCCTTACAGCCCTCCTTCCCTCTGCGAATGAGCTCTCTGCGGCAATTGCGACCTACGCAACCGTCCTAAACACGCGTTTTTAAGACATATGCCACTCCAAATGATACTTCCTAACACATTATTCGCAGTTGTTCCAAGGATCTTGATGATACCAACAGTTGTCTCAATGTGTGACTGATACATGGAGGTTGTCGTAGCACTATTTATGTTTCAGAAATATTTAACAAGTGGTATATGCAACGCAGGGGCATTGTGAGCCACAAAATATTTCGTCACTGCGGCTTTAGAATGTAATAAGTCCCTTTAGCTTTGTAAATATAGTACCTATCTTAACATTTCTATACTCGTTTTAGAAATGTGGGCTTCCTCCTCCCCTTACAGCCCTCCTTCCCTCTCCGAA